>NC_079191.1:12159907-12292407 GCF_029499605.1 Hyla sarda
TAACTACTATAATATTGTTCCTATATACAAGAATATAACTACTATAATACTGCCTCCTATATACAAGAATATAACTACTATAATACTGCTCCTCTATACAAGAATATAACTACTATAATACTGCCTCCTATATACAAGAATATAACTACTATAATACTGCCTCCTATATACAAGAATATAACTACTATAATACTGCTCCTCTATACAAGAATATAACTACTATAATATTGTTCCTATATACAAGAATATAACTACTATAATACTGCTCCTATATACAAGAATATAACTACTATAATACTGCTCCTATATACAAGAATATAACTACTATAATACTGCTCCTATATACAAGAATATAACTACTATAATATTGTTCCTATATACAAGAATATAACTACAGTGACCCCCTGACCTACGATGGCCCCGACATACGATCACTCTCAGAGGCCATCACATGTTGAAGGCAGCATCAACATACGATGCTTTTGTATGTCGGGCCATCGCATAAACGTCTATCCGGCAGCGCAGACTGCTTCAGCTGCCGCAGGATAGCCGTTTACGGTGCCCCATGCTGACGATCACTTACCTGTCCTCGGGGCTCTGGCACGTCCTCTTCGGGATCCCTTGCATCGTCGGCGCTCTCCATCGTCGTCATCACGTTGCTGCGCACGCCGTCTCGTCATCCAATAGGAGTGGCGTGCATAGCGACGTGATGGCGGCGACGGAGAGCGCGGATGCCGGGGAAGCAGAAGCCTTGCCGGAGCATCGGGGACGCGGCGACAACGATGGGCGGCGACATCCAGGCGGGAACAGGGGAGTACAACTTCCTCTAACAGTGGTCTACAACCTGCGGACCTCCAGATGTTGCAAAACTACAACACCCAGCATGCCCGGACAGCCAACGGCTGTCCGGGCATGCTGGGTGTTGTAGTTTTGCAACATCTGGAGGTCCGCAGGCTGTAGACCACTGTCCTATACTTTACATTGCACGGATCCCTCAACATACGATGGTTCATTTGGAACGGATTACCATCGTATGTTGAGGGACCACTGTACTATAATACTGCCAGTATATATTTTTTATAACAAAAATAACTATACTGTGCCCTATATATCTAGTGTTGGTACAGTATTATCTCACACATTACATTTCAGTATAAATTATCACCCGTGACATTTCTTTTATTATGTGAACATAACAACATGTATAAACATTGATATAACAACAAAAGACAACAAAACAGACAAATCCTTTACTGAAGTGCAGTTCTCCCCTCACCTCTAGGGGCACTCTTCTAACCTTTAAAGTAGATTTAGTAAATTATAAATACCTTTTTTTTCCGAATAGCAAAACTGAAACCAACTAACTTTGTTTTCTATGGAAGATGCTGCTTAAAAACAAAAAAAATAAAAATAAAAAATTATGGCGACACCCCACATCTTGCGCAGCCTATAAGATATACTTATTGGATATTCTCTGCCTCCAAGGCCGCAACGATCTGCGCAGCAGAGGGGCGTTCTTTGGGGTCCTCACTTGAGCACATAAAGAACAGCTCAATGACGCGCTGGTAGGAGTCGTCCAGCTCGTCCATGTTGAGAGGCGGACGGGTCCCCAGGGCTTCGTAGTAGGCGTCCTCATCAAAGTCGTCTTCATCAAACGAGTCGTCTGTGGAGAGAATAGAAGACGTGATAAAAGAGTGAAGGAGACGTCACGACATACTCCGGGTCATGTTCGCACCTTCATCGTCGTCAGTTTCAGGCGTCAGGTTGACATGAGGGATGGACAGGGTCATCATCTCCCACAGAGTCAGACCGAAGGCGTAGATGTCAGACTTATCAGTGATCACCCCGTCTTCATCCAGTGCTTCCTTGGGCTTCCAGGATTCGGTGCCGATGTAATACGCCTCCGGATCACTCACTGCAGTTAAAGAGAACCTCTCATGATCTTGTTACATTGTATAATCCTCCCAGGTCACTACCCCCATCATGATAAACCACCGCCGGCGTTTATTTTTATTATTTTTTAGTTTTCTACCTTGATATTGCTCTGTATTTTCTGCTCAGTCAGATTCACAGACTGGGAAGAGGGCGTCCCCCAGCAGGCGTGACATCATCTGAAGCCATACAGGGGGAGAACTTCCTCCCTCACTCTGCTACACACAGCCCAGAGCAGTTCGGTGTGAGATGAGCTATGATTGGCTAAGGCTGCAAACACCTCCCTCAGCAGTCCAGACTGCATTTCCTGATTTTGGACTTCTGTCAAGCCAGCAGGAGTCCAAAGTCTGTGCAAGAGATTGGGAGGTGGGGGGGGGGTGCTCTGGAGACACCTAGTGGCAGTTTTTTATTTATTTATTTTTAAACGAGAAAAAAAATTCACATTTTTAAACACAGTACATTAGAAAGATTATTTACCATAAGGAGCGCAATAGCAAAAGGTAGTTTTAATGAGAGCGCCCATTTAAGTAAGAGATTTATTGTGAAACAAGGAAGGATTCAGCAATTAGAAATCCAAAAAATTACAACCAAATTAAAACAGAACATTGGGACCTTATTGGCGCCAGATGATCAGTCATCTCTCCCTGCAGAAGAGCTCACAGACTCCTCCTGCCAACTATAACAAAAGACGTACACCATACAGAACCTGGTGATGTGATAAAATCCCCAACCTTGGTATAAGAGTGAACCCGCGTCACTTCTGGTACAGTCAGATGAGCTGTTCAGCCAAGTTTTACGTTCTGCACAGACACCAACGCCGCTGTATACGGCAAAACTGACATCACTTGCAGGCACATGCAATCTAAGGCTGTATTCACACCACGTTTTTGCAGTGCAGTTCCCATATACGTTTTCAATTTGAAAACCCGTACGGAACCGTATTGAAAACCGTATACATTGACTCTCCATTGAAAACCATACGCCAAAGGATGCATCCGGTTGCATCCGTTTTGCTAGTTTATTTCTCCGTACCAAAAACCGTAGCCTACCACGGTTTTTGGTCCGGGTGAAAAACCGTATACTTTTTTTTTTTTTTTTTATAAACATGGGAGTCAATGGGAACCGTAGAGAACCCTATGTGCGTACGGTTCCATCCGGTTTTCAGCATACGGTTTTTGACTTTGCACAGTTTTTTTTTCTTGGAATTTCAATCAAACAAGTGAAACTTTATTCATAATGGAGTGAAAAGTTAAAAACATATACGTATTTTTCTTAAAAAACGGATGCAACCAGACATCATTTTTCAAACCGTATACAGGTTAAAATTTGTACACACGTTTTGAAAGGTTCAGTCTGGTTTTGAGGAATCCGTTTTTTCATCAAAAACCTGTGTTGCAAAAACGTGGTGTGAATGCAGCCTAAGGCAGAACCTTTCTGCTCATTGTGCTTCTCTTCTATCGATTGCTTTTGCCTGCGAGTGATGTCAGTTTTAACAAACACAGAGGTGACGGGCGTGAGCACTTGTGCAGTAGGTAAAACTTAGGTTGAAACTAAGTTTGAACAGCTGATCAGTCCGGAAGTGACGCGGGTTCACTGGAACACAAACCCCTACGTCAGTGTTTCCTAACCAGGGTGCCTCCAGGTGTTGCAAAACTACAACTCCCAGCATGCCTGGACAGCCGAAGGCTGTCCAGGCACGCTGGGAGTTGTAGTTTTGCAACACCTGGAGACACCCTGGTTGGGAAACACTGACTTACGTTGTCTTTCATAGGTCCTCCCGATACTCACTGGTCATGTTCTCGTCCAGCGGCAGGGACACCCCGACATCACAGATTTTGATGGACTCGAAGTCGCCTTTGACGACGACGTTGGATGATTTGATGTCTCCATGTAGGATTTTTTTATCATTGTGCAGGTACTGGAGGGAGAGGGAAAAGGAGAAATCAGAAGGAAGCCTGGTCCCATTACAATAAGGCTGGGTTCACACTGCAGAATTTCTGCCGGAGACCGAGCCGGCGGCACTAGGACCGAGCAGACTGCATTTCTGCCCCCATAGACTGCAATGCATTTCTGGGTGGATCTTTTGGGAGATCTGCTCAGAAATGCATTGACATCTATGGGGACGGCAATGTAGTCCGCGCAGTCATAGTGCCGCCAGCTCGATCTCCGGCAGAAATTCCACAGTGTGAACCTAGCCTAACAGTATGACAGGTTGGGGCCCGACCTCGGATCTTCACCATTACCTCAAGCTGCTATTAACCCCTTTTCCTGTCAGATATTTTGTAATGTTTTTAACTCCATCTTCTGAAAGCCATAACTCTAATATTTCCACATACAGAGCGACATGAGAACTCGTTTTAACAGGACCAATTGAACTTAAAGGGGTACTCCACTGGAAAACATTTTTTTTTTTTTTTGTAATCAACTGATGCCAGAAAGTTAAACCAAATTTTCAAATTACTTCTATTAAAAAATCCCAATCCTTCCAGTACTGATCAGCTGCTGTATGATACACAGAAAGTTATTTTCTTTTTGAATTTTCTTTCTGTCTGACCACAGTGCTCTCTGCTGACACCTCTGTCTGTCTCAGGAACTGTCCAGAACAGGAGCAAATCCCCATAGCAAACCTCTCCTGCTCTGGACAGTTCCTAAAATGGCCAAAGGTGTCAGCAGAGAGCACTGTGGTCAGGCAGAAATGTAATTAAAAAAGAAAATAATTTCCTGTGTATTATACAGCAGCTGATAAGTACTGGAAGGATTGGGATTTTTTTTTTTTATCAGCTGCTGTATAATACACAGGAAGTTCTTTTCTTTTTTTAATTCCATTTCTGCCTGACCACAGTGCTCTCTGCTGACACCTCTAGCCATTTTAGGAACTGTCCAGAGCAGGAGAGGTTTGCTATGGGGATTTGATCCTACTCTGGACACTTCCTGACATGGACAGAGGTGTCAGCAGAGAGCACTGTGGACAGACAGAAAAGGAAAGGAAAAAAAAAGCAAAGAACTTCCTGTGTATCATCCAGCAGCTGATAAGTACTGGAAGGATTAGGATTTAGTAACTTACCAATCTGTTTAACTTTCTGGCACCAGTTGATTTAAAAGAAAATGTTTTCCAGTGGAGCACCCCTTAAAAAGACAACCTTCACTTTACCATAAAATGAATTACAGAACAGAAAAGAATAAATCCTGACACTTTTGAGGGATTTTTTTTTTTTTTTTTACACCATTTACTTTGCAGTAAAACTGAAATGTTATCTTTATTCTGGAAATCAGTACAATTACATCGAAACACACGTTATAAACTGTATGTTTTAGTATAAAAAGAAATAAATAAAAATGCTTTAAGTCGCCATATTCTGACCACTATGACTATTTTAGTTTTTCGCCTACAGTGCTATAGGATGGCTCAATTCTACCACCGTGACTAGAGATGAGCGAACTTACAGTAAATTCGATTCGTCACAAACTTCTCGGCTCGGCAGTTGAAGACTTATCCTGCATAAATGAGTTCAGCTTTCAGGTGCTCCGGTGGGCTGGAAAAGGTGGATACAGTCCTAGGAAAGAGTCTCCAGCCCACGGGAGCACCTGAAAGCTGAACTAATTTATGCAGGAAAAGCCATCAACTGTCGAGCCGAGAAGTTTGTGACGAATGGAATTTACTGTAAGTTCGCTCATCTCTAACCGTGACCTGTACTTTTCATTGGTATTATTTTGGTGTAGATTGGCACTTTGCTTTTATGTGATGTGAGCAGAAATGAAGTCATTTGTATTTGGTATATTTTTCCTGTTACTTGTTCATTGCACAGGATTAATTACAGTATATATTATCTCCTCCCTTTTATATATCCTAAGGCAATAATCACTGAAATTCATAATTAAAGGGGTACTATGCTGCTAGACATCTTATCCCCTATCCAATGGATGTCTGAACACAAGGGTCCAGCTGCTGGGGCCCCCCCACAATCTCCCGCAGCACCCTGCGTTCTAAACAAACGCTGAGTTCCTGCAGCAGTGAGCGTGACGTCACGAACACGCCCTCACGTCATGCCACGCCCCCTCCATTCATTTCTATGGAGAAAGCATGTCGGCTGACACGCCCCCTCCCATAGACATGAATAAATGAGGTGTGACGTGACATGAGGGGTGTGGCCGTGACGTCACGATCATGGCCTCCGTCTCAAAGCGTTCTGAACTAAATGTTCAGAACACGGGAGCATCGGAGTACTCCTTTAAGATATGTTCCACAGTAGTTAGGCAGGGAATCCCCCCCTATTAGGGAGGTAGGATATCCCTTCCAATTATATAGAAGCCCCAAGTAGTTGGTAACCTCCCCCCCACCCCAGTCACGTAACTTGTTACTAAGTAAAAAGGAGTTTCCCTTTAAGGAGGAGGATGCTACAAGGTAAAGATGTGGTCCTGTACCTTTAGTCCCTGCGCCATGTTCAGCGCCACCTTCAGGATGATGTCTGCAGGAAAGGGGCCCAGCTTCTTCTCACTCCGCTCCTCTATGAGGTCGTTCAGAGACTTCTCTCCGCCGAACTCCATGGCGAGGCACAGGCTGCCATCTGTAGTCTTGGTCAGGCCACGGTAACCTGAGAGGGAGAGGTTTAGACATAGGTAACGTTAAAGGGCCACTTCACCTGAAAGTTGTTGTTTTTTTTCCCCCCTTCCCACCATAAACACGATGAGAGTTAATGCTGCCCTGCTCCATCTTACTAGGCGGCTCTATTGGTCCCTGCGACTCTGACCAGCAGATTCACAACGGGGTTTACATCTACCGTATATACTCGAGTATATGCCGACCCGAATATAAGCCGAGGCCCCTAATTTTACCCCAAAAACCCAGGAAAAGTTATTGATTCGACTATAAGCCTAAGGTGGGAAATACATCATCCCCCCCATGTCATCATCCAGACCCCCGTCATCATCCCCCCCCCCCCCTTCATCATCACCGCCTGTCAATCCCTTCATTAGTGGTCTTCAACCTGCGGACCTCCAGAGGTTGCAAAACTACAACTCCCAGCATGCCCGGACAGCCATTGGCTGTCCGGGCATGCTGGGTGTTGTAGTTTTGAAACCTCTGGAGGTCCGCAGGTTGAAGACCATTGCAGCCTTCGTCATCATCCAGCCCCCCCCCCCCCTTTTGTTTTGTACTCACCTCCCTTCGGCGGGAAGTTAGGATGAGCTGGTCCAGGCCTTCTATGCTGCAGGGACCGTCCGGTGGGGATGGTTAGTCGTTGCGGAGGGTCCATTTTCACCAGGGGGGCCTCTTCTCCGCGCTTCGGGCCCGGACTAGTGACGTTGCCTTGACGACGACGCACAGGGACGTTGCGCATGAACGTCCCTGTGCGGCGCCGATGGCTGTCCGGGCTTGCTGGGAGTTGTAGTTTTGCAACATCTGGAGGTCCGCAGGTTGAAGACCACTGATGAAGGGATTGACAGGCGGAGAGTTCACTCGAGTATAAGCCGAGGGGGGCGTTTTCAGCACGAAAAATAGTGCTGAAAAACTCGGCTTATACTCGAGTATATACGGTAGTTCAGTGGAGCACAGCAGGGACTTGAGTCAGAGTCTGATCAGGGAAATGGAGACGCTGGGTAAAAAGGGAACAGGGAAACCATTAAAGGGGTTTTCCGGCTTTATACCTCTTATGCCCCATCCAAAGGATAGGGGATAAGATGTATGATCGCAGGGGTCCCGTTACTGGGAACCCCCCAAGATCTCGCTGCAGCCCCCGGCCACACCCCCTCCATTCATGTCTATGGAAGGGGGGGGGGGGGTGACGGCCATCACGCCCCCTCCCATAGACATGAATGGAGGGGGCGTGGCCGTGACATCACGTCCCCGTCTCGGAGGCAGCGTCTGACACAGAATGCCGGGGGCTGCACAGAGATAGCGGGGGTCCCCAGCGGCGGCACACCTGAGATTAGACATCTTATTGCCTATCCTTTGGATAGGGGATAAGATGTATAAATCCGGAATACGCCATTAACCCTCACCATGCTTATGCTTTAGCTGCACTCACTATTCTGCTATGAGGAACTTACAGCATACAAGATGATTATGAAGACCAATGACAGCTATATGCATTGATGACAGTGGGCAGTATATGCTGCTCTAAGAGAAAGGATTTAGTTGACAATCTATTAAAGGGGTATTCCAGGCAAAACCTATATATATATATATATATATATATAGTTTTGAAACCTCCGGAGGTCCGCAGGTTGAAGACCACTGCGGCCTTCGACATCATCCAGCCCCCTCTCACCCCCTTTAGTTCTGAGTACTCACCTCCGCTCGGCGCTGGTCCGGTCCTGCAGGACTGTCCAGTGAGGAGGTGGTCCGGTGAGGAGGTGGTCCGGGCTGCTATCTTCACCGGGGGCGCCTCTTCTCCGCGCTTCCGGCCCGGAATATAGGCGTTGCCTTGACAACGACGCAGAAGTACGTTGGCAATGAACGCACCTCTGCGTCGTTGTCAAGGCAACGTGACTATTCTGAGGCCGGGCCCGAAGCGCTTAGAAGAGGCCTCCCCGGTGAAGATAGCAGCCCGGAACCACTATCCCACCGGACCACCTCCTCACCGGACAGCCCTGCAGCACCGGACCAGCGCCGAGCGGAGGTGAGTACTCAGAACTAAAGGGGGGTGAGAGGGGGCTAGATGATGTCGAAGGCCGCAGTGGTCTTCAACCTGCGGACCTCCGGAGGTTTCAAAACTACAACTCCCAGCAAGCCCGGACAGCCGATGGCTGGCCGGGCTTGCTGGGAGTTGTAGTTTTGAAACCTCTGGAGGTCCGCAAGTTGAAGACCACTGCGGGTGGGGGAGTTCACTCGAGTATAAGCCGAGGGGGGTGTTTTCAGCACGAAAAATCGTGCTGAAAAACTCGGCTTATACTCGAGTATATACGGTATATAAGTATATATATATATATATATATATATATATATATATATATATATATATATATATATATATATATATATCTATATCTATATATCTATATCTCTATCTATATCTATATCTATATCTCTATCTCTATCTCAACTGGGTCCGGAAAGTTAAACAGATTTATAAATTACTTCTATTAAAAAAATATTAATCCTTCCAATAGTTATTAGATTCTGAAGTTTTCTGTCTAACTGCTCAATGATTATGTCACATCCCGGGAGCTGTGCATGATGGGAGAATATCCCCATAGGAACTGCACAGCTCCCGGGACGTGAGTCATCAGAGAGCAGTTAGACAGAAAACAACAACTCAACTTCAGAAGCTAATAACTATTGAAAGGATTAAGATTTTTTAACAGAAGTTATTTACAAATCTGTTTAACTTTTACTTTCCGGACCCAGTTGATATATAAAAAAAAGTTTTGGCCTGGAATACCCCTTTAAGTCCACATGACGTATTATAGATTTCTGGACCATCAGTTCCCGGACTCAAAGGCTTCTATTGGAATTTAAAGGAAAACTGTCACCCTGATCACCCACACTAAACCCAATACACCGGGTTATAGTGTGGGTGACCAGGAATCCAAAGCGGGGTCACTTACTATAATCGGTGCTGTGGTTCCCGAAATATTGGCTGGTGAAGTTCCACTTCTGAATAAAGGGAGTCGCACGCAGGAGGTGGAGCCCTGCCGGCTGGCCGCTCCTGCTTCTTTCCGTCTTCTCAATTAGCCGTCCCTAGTTAGCATATTCATATTCTGCGACTCCACATCCTAGAGACGCGAGTCACATGTCACGTAAGCGCTGTGTTGTCAGTAGAGCGCATGCGCAGGCAGTTTACATACCGCTCTCAAGTCCTGAGCTCTGACTGCTGAAAGAGCTGTAGTCACGCGAGAGCTGTATGTAAACTGACTGCGCATGCGCTCTACCGACATGTGACTCAAGTCACTAGGATGTGGAGTCGCAGAATATGAATATGCTAACTAAGGGGACGGCTGATTGAGAAGACGGAAAGAAGCAGGAGCGGCCAGCCGGCAGGGCTCCACCTCCTGAACGCCACTCCCTTAATTCAGAAGTGGAACTTCACCAGCCAATATTTCGGGAACCACAGCACCGATTATAGTAAGTGACCCCCTCTTTGGATTCCTGGTCTCCCACACTATAACCCATTGTATTGGGTTTAGGGTGGTTGATCAGGGTGACAGTTTTCCTCCAATAATATGAATACTTACCGATGATGTTGGGATGCTGCAGGTTTTTAAGGATTTTAGCCTCTTCATTTAGTCTCTTCTCATACAGGTTCTTACTGGACTTATCACACTGTTTATTCACCTTCTTCACTGC
Source organism: Hyla sarda (assembly GCF_029499605.1). NCBI lineage: Eukaryota > Metazoa > Chordata > Amphibia > Anura > Hylidae > Hyla > Hyla sarda. The sequence continues at coordinate 12,170,124 of NC_079191.1, forward strand.
CCAGGGAGAGCGGGACAAACCTTTAGGAGACCTGAGGAAAAGATTATCCTGTACTGATCCTGTATTATACTCCAGGGCTGTACTCACTATTCTGCTGGTGAGGTCACTGTGTACATACATTACATTACTTATCCTGTACTGATCCCGAGTTATATCCTGTATTATACTCCAGAGTTGTACTCACTATTCTGCTGGTGAGGTCACTGTGTACATACATTACATTACTTATCCTGTAAAGATCCTGAGTTATATCCTGTATTATACTCCAGAGCTGTACTCACTATTCTGCTGGTGAGGTCACTGTGTACATACATTACATTACTTATCCTGTAAAGATCCTGAGTTATATCCTGTATTATACTCCTGAGCTGTACTCACTATTCTCCTGGTGAGGTCACTGTGTACATACATTACATTACTTATCCTGTACTGATCCTGAGTTATATCCTGTATTATACCCCAGAGCTGCACTCACTATTCTGCTGGTGAGGTCACTGTGTACATCCATTACATTACTTATCCTGTACTGATCCTGAGTTATATCCTGTATTATACTCCCGATCTGTACTCACTATTCTGCTGGTGAGGTCACTGTGTACATCCATTACATTACTTATCCTGTACTGATCCTGAGTTATATCCTGTATTATACCCCAGAGCTGCACTCACTATTCTGCTGGTGAGGTCACGGTGTACATACATTACATTACTTATCCTGTACTGATCCTGAGTTATATCTTGTATTATACTCCAGAGCTGTACTCAGTATTCTGCTGGTGGGGTCACTGTGTACATACATTACATTACTTATCCTGTACTGATCCTATGTTATATCCTGTATTATACTCCAGAGCTGTACTCACTATTCTGCTGGTGAGGTCACTGTGTATATACATTACATTACATTACTTATCCTGTACTGATCCTGAGTTATATCCTGTATTATACTCCAGAGCTGCACTCACTATTCTGCTGGTGAGGTCACTGTGTATATACATTACTTACCCTGTACTGATCCTGAGTTATATCCTGTATTATACTCCAGAGCTGCACTCACTATTCTGCTGGTGAGGTCACTGTGTACATACATTACATTACTTATCCTGTACTGATCCTGAGTTATATCCTGTATTATACTCCAGAGCTGCACTCACTATTCTGCTGGTGGAGTATTACATTGTCAGTATTCAGTATTACACTTACCTTTTCATGAGGTAGACGCTGACTCCGGTGCCGTAACCGAATTTCTTCATGAACGGTGAGGCCGGGAGAGTGAAGGATGGGGACTGGCAGGAGGATCCTGTGGTGTAGACAGCGCTCGGTTATAATATTACAGAGATGCTCTGATTATTATAGGATGTGATATATATATATATATATATATATATATATATAAATTTCGCCTATTGGACTTCCCACTTGTTGTGGTTTTGGTTGTTATCTTAACTGGCTCCTCCCCTTTTTGTTACTGAACCCTTCTATTGGTGTCAGGAACTTTAAGTCATGTGACATTTGACTCAAACAAAAAGGGGGGGGGGGGTGGAGGAGTAATGGCAGTTTGAAATGACATCACTGTGTACAGTCACATCACATGACCCTGTATGACTGCAAGGAAAACATCTCTCCTCTATGTATCACACAGTATGATGACATCACACCTCAGTATAATACATCCCCTATATCATATGACATCACACCTCAGTATAATACACCCTCTATATCATATGACATCACACCTCAGTATAATACATCCCCTATATCATATGATGACATCACACCTCAGTATAATACATCCCCTATATCATATGATGACATCACACTTCAGTATAATACACCCTCTATATCATATGATGACATCACACCTCAGTATAATACATCCCCTATATCATATGATGACATCACACCTCAGTATAATACATCCCCTATATCATATGATGACATCACACCTCAGTATAATACACCCTCTATATCACATGATGACATCACACCTCAGTATAATACACCCCCTATATCATATGATGACATCACACCTCAGTATAATACACCCCCTATATCATATGATGACATCACACCTCAGTATAATACATCCCCTATATCATATGATGACATCACACCTCAGTATAATACATCCCCTATATCATATGATGACATCACACCTCAGTATAATACACCCTCTATATCACATGATGACATCACACCTCAGTATAATACACCCTCTATATCACATGATGACATCACACCTCAGTATAATACACCCCCTATATCATATGATGACATCACACCTCAGTATAATACACCCTCTATATCACATGATGACATCACACCTCAGTATAATACACCCCCTATATCATATGATGACATCACACCTCAGTATAATGCATCCCCTATATCATATGATGACATCACACCTCAGTATAATGCATCCCCTATATCATATGATGACATCACACCTCAGTATAATACACCCCTATATCATATGATGACATCACACCTCAGTATAATGCATCCCCTATATCATATGATGACCCTCTATATCACATGATGACATCACACCTCAGTATAATGCATCCCCTATATCATATGATGACATCACACCTCAGTATAATGCATCCCCTATATCATATGATGACATCACACCTCAGTATAATACATCCCCTATATCATATGATGACATCACACCTCAGTATAATACACCCCTATATCATATGATGACATCACACCTCAGTATAATGCATCCCCTATATCATATGATGACATCACACCTCAGTATAATGCATCCCCTATATCATATGATGACATCACACCTCAGTATAATACATCCCCTATATCATATGATGACATCACACCTCAGTATAATACACCCCTATATCATATGATGACATCACACCTCAGTATAATGCATCCCCTATATCATATGATGACATCACACCTCAGTATAATACATCCCCTATATCATATGATGACATCACACCTCAGTATAATACACCCTCTATATCATATGATGACATCACACCTCAGTATAATACATCCCCTATATCATATGATGACATCACACCTCAGTATAATACATCCCCTATATCATATGATGACATCACACCTCAGTATAATACACCCTCTATATCACATGATGACATCACACCTCAGTATAATACACCCTCTATATCACATGATGACATCACACCTCAGTATAATACACCCTCTATATCACATGATGACATCACACCTCAGTATAATACACCTCAGTATAATGCATCCCCTATATCATATGATGACATCACACCTCAGTATAATACATCCCCTATATCATATGATGACATCACACCTCAGTATAATACACCCCTATATCATATGATGACATCACACCTCAGTATAATGCATCCCCTATATCATATGATGACATCACACCTCAGTATAATACATCCCCTATATCATATGATGACATCACACCTCAGTATAATACATCCCCTATATCATATGATGACATCACACCTCAGTATAATACATCCCCTATATCATATGATGACATCACACCTCAGTATAATACATCCCCTATATCATATGATGACATCACACCTCAGTATAATACATCCCCTATATCATATGATGACATCACACCTCAGTATAATACATCCCCCTATATCACATGATGACATCACACCTCAGTATAATACACCCCCTATATCATATGATGACATCACACCTCAGTATAATACATCCCCCCTATATCATATGATGACATCACACCTCAGTATAATACATCCCCTATATCATATGATGACATCACACCTCAGTATAATACATCCCCTATATCATATGATGACATCACACCTCAGTATAATACATCCCCCTATATCACATGATGACATCACACCTCAGTATAATACACCCCCTATATCATATGATGACATCACACCTCAGTATAATACACCCCCTATATCATATGATGACATCACACCTCAGTATAATACATCATCTATATCATATGATGACATCACACCTCAGTATAATACATCATCTATATCATATGATGACATCACACCTCAGTATAATACATCCCCTATATCATATGACATCACACCTCAGTATAATACATCCCCTATATCACATGATGACATCACACCTCAGTATAATACATCCCCCCTATATCATATGATGACATCACACCTCAGTATAATACACCCCCTATATCATATGATGACATCACACCTCAGTATAATACATCCCCTATATCATATGATGACATCACACCTCAGTATAATACATCCCCTATATCATATGATGACATCACACCTCAGTATAATACATGATGATGACGTCACATTTCCCAGTTATTATAGTGACGTCATTCTTCCTACGATAGGATGGTGACATCAGATTGCGCCATACTACATAGTTCTGCCTACTTCTAAGGTGTTACAGCCCTAGTGACGCCATATACGCGCACGGTGATATCTCACTACGTCACATCACACAGTAATGTCTGTATACACCAGTATACACTGTGCGGTTGTGCCTCTCACCGGAGCTCTTCTTCCGCTCCACCTTACAGGGGGTCTTGAAGCAGTTCTCCGCCGTCGCCATGGTTTCCGCCGGTTCCGGTTCCCGCTCCGATGTTTCACCTCAAGACTTTCTCCCGCGACGCGTTCAAAAAAACCGAAACAAGCGCGCGCCCGCTGGTGACGTCACCCCCACACTGAAGGCTCTATCGCGCGCGGGAGAGATTGAGATTATTGGGCGTGGCTTACGGTGTCAGGCTGTGTATAGAGGTCACGTGCTGTGTATAAAGGTCACGTGGTGTGTAGGGCTGCGTTTACTAACCAGAGTGCCCACAGCTGAGGCAAAACTACAACTCCCAGCATGTCCGGACATCCTTTGTACCAAATATATAGAGCTGTTCTGCTTTATGGAGCGCGGGACAAGCCACTAATGGCGATGACACTGATACCCGCCATTAACCCCTTAAAGGAGTAGTCCAGTGGTGATTCAGTGGTGAGCAACTTATCCCCTATCCTAAGGATAGGGGATAAGTTTGAGATCACGGGGGTCCGACCGCTGGGGCCCCCTGCGATCTCCTGTACGGAGCCCCGACAGCCCGCGGGAAGGGGGCGTGTCGACCTCCGCACGAGGCAGCGGCCGACACGCCCCCTCAATACAACTCTATGGCAGAGCCGAAGCGCTGCCTTCAGCAATCTCCGGCTCTGCCATAGAGTTGTATTGAGGGGGCGTGTCGGCCGCCGCCTCGTGCGGAGGTCGACACCCGCTATGTGGGCCGAGAGCCGGGGCCCCGTACAGAGAGATCGCAGGAGGCCCCAGCGGTCGGACCCCCTGCGATCTCAAACTTATCCCCTATCCTTAGGATAGGGGATAAGTTTTTCACCACTGGACTACCCCTTTAAGGACGGACCCATTTTTTTACCTCTATGACCAGGCTCTTTATATTTTATTTGACATGTGTCTCTTTAAATGGTAATAACTTTAGAACGCTTTTTCTGAGCGGAGCGATTCTGAGATTGTTTTTTCCTGACAAATTGTACTTTATATAACTGGTACATTTTTGTTGACACATTCAGCATTTTTTGGAAAAACTTCAAAATATTGTGAAAAACTGGAAAATTTCAGTTTTTTTTTTTTAATGGTGTACACCATGCGGTAAAAGTGATGTTATATTTATTCTGTGGGTCGGTACGATTATGGCGATACCATTATATGTCGCTTTCTATTTTCTTTTTCCTTTTCTGAGCAAAATTATTTTTCTGCCGTTCATTTTCCAACAGCCGTAACTTTTTTATTTTTCGTCCGACGCCATTGAGTGAGGGCTTATTTTTTGAGGGATGAGCTGTACTTTTTATTGGGATAATTTTTGTGCTATGTGCTACATTTTGATCTTTTTTATTCTGCTATTTGTACCAAAATTGGTGAATTTTGCGCTTTTAAAGAAATAATTTTTTTATGGCGTTCACCGTGCGGGATAATTTACATTACAGTTTTATAGTACATGTCATTACAGACGTGGCAATACCTATTATGTATATGATTTGTGTTTTTGATCTTTTTTTGATGATAATACAGGGCTTTAATTGGGAAAGGGGCCTTTTTAAATAAATTTTTTTACGCTTCATACTTTTATTGAAAAACTTTATATTTTATTTTTTTACAGGTTATACTATGAATACATTTGTACTGCAGCACAGTATGACCCGATCAGCTGCACACACTACAGCCTCTGGCTGGATCTCACAGGCTTCCGTAGCAGGCAGACAGGAGGTCATGATCTGACCTCCTGCTGCCATAGCAACCAACGGAGACCCGCGATCGTATCGCCCCGGCGACCCGAGAGCGCTCCCCCTGTCAACACCATAGATGCCGTGATCAGGATTGATCACGGCATCTAGGGGGTTAATGCTGCCGGGACCGGCGTGATCACGGCTCAGGCAGCTGCTGCTGTGATTAACAGCCGGGTCCTGTCGCCCATCTCCGATCTCCTCTGTGGCAGTGCCGGAGATCGCTATGACGTATGCATATGTCCAAATGCGCGAACGTGTCGGATGCTGGGACGTATGCATACATCCTATAGCGGGAAGGGGTTAAAGGGGTATTCCACCAGGTAACTTTTTTTTATTTTTTTTTATCAACTGGTGCCAGAAAGTTAAACATATTTGTAAATTACTTCTATTAAAAAATCTTAATCCTTCCAGTACTTATTAGCTGCTGTTATGATCCACAGGAAGTTTATTTTTATTTATTTTTTAATTTCCTTACTGCCTGACCACAGTGCTCTCTGCTGACACCTCTGTCCCTTTTAGGAACTGTCCAGAACAGGAGAGGTGTGCCATGGGGATTTGCTTCTACTCGGGGCAGTTCCTAATATGGACAGAGGTGTCGGCAGAGAGCACTGTGGTCAGACAGAAAGGAAATTCAAAAAGAAAAGAACTTCCTCTGTAGCATACAGCAGCTCAGAAGTACTGGAAGGATTAAGATTTTTTTAATAGAAGTAATTTACAAATCCTGTTTAACTTTCTGGCTCCAGTTGATTTTTTTTTTAATTTTTTTCCAGTGGAGTACCCCTTTAACCCTTCAGATTATGTGACCAATACTATAAACGGCATCTGAAGTATAAATAGGAGCATTGAGAGATTCATGGACTACCGGTACATCCGATAAATCAAGATGGCGACCGGAGCTCTGCTCTCCTGCTCCATGGCTGCTCTGGTGATCCTCTTGTAAGGTCTGCCTTCCACAGAACGTGTTGTGGTGAGAGCAGATGGCATTAACCCCTTGTATTCGTGACGCCAGGACGGGGGTTAACCTCTGCACCACCCGAGGTTTGACCGCTGAATCCTGGGCTAGGCGCGGGACAAATAATGACTCCGACGCCAAGTTACAAAACAATGGCAGCTTTACTGAGGCAGACAGATAGAATAGTCTTTCCACCTCAGCTAGGCCCAAGGAGGTGACCAGTGATTTAGGAGACTTGAGGACTCGCTGGGACTTGTAGTGGACTTGGCTGCATTATGCAGACCCACGCTGAATTTATGCAGTAGAATAGAATGACTTCAATGAAGGAATCCGGCTCAGGCTGGGGTCACACCACGTTTATGCCATACTGTTTTCAATCAGTTTTTCTAAAGAAAACCTTAAGACAAAAAAAAAACGTATGGGAAAAAGTAAACGTATGCGTTTTTAAACCGTATACTGTTTTTAATAAAAGTTTTTTATAAAAGCGTTTTTAAAAGTGCATACAGTTTTGTCCGTTTTTATAAAAAAAATACGTTTTTGAAAATTTTATTTAAAAGAAATACATTTTTTAAATTTTAACTTTTGCAATTGCGCATGTGCAAAGTAAAAACCGTATACGGTCTCCCGTACGATTCCCATTGACATCCACGTGGGGAAAAAAAAATCTATGCGGTTGCAATATAGTTTTTAACCCGGAAACCCGGAGACAAAATCGTGGTCAGCCACCGTTTTGAGTATGGGGAAAAAAAACTTATTGCAAGCAAACCGTACGCAACCGGGTGCATACGGTTTTCAATTGTTTGTCTATGTATACGGTTTTCAATAATGTTCCGTACGTTTTCTATAATGAAAAGGTATACGGGAACCGTACTTGAAAAACGTATTGTGAACCCAGCCTCACATGGTGCTGACCGACCAGGACAAAGTATGGAGGATACAAAAGGACTTTATTGACCAAGATGCAACGCGTTTCGCTGCGCATGCGCAGCGAAACGTGTTGCATCTTGGTCAATAAAGTCCTTTTGTATCCTCCATACTTTGTTCTGGTTGGTCAGCGCCGCGTTTAACAATATTAGTCTATGGAGCGCTTGTTTTTCTACTTCACGCTGGATTTAGACAGACTTGACTAGGACTGACTAGACTTCACCCCTTGTGTAGCTTACCAGGCTTTGACGTTCACCTGTGGGGCACTTGGTGATGGAAGCGTGACTGGGCCTCGGGTCTCTACAGGACGCCAGACACTCTATTTTATGTAATTGATTAATATCATTAATATTAATTAATATTATACTCCAGAGCTGTACTCACTATTCTGCTGGTGAGGTCACTGTGTACATACATTACATTACTTATCCTGTACTGATCCTGAGTTATATCTTGTATTATACTCCCGATCTGTACTCATTATTCTGCTGGTGAGGTCACTGTGTACATACATTACATTACTTATCCTGTACTGATCCTGAGTTATATCCTGTATTATACTCCAGAGTTGTACTCACTATTCTGCTGGTGAGGTCACTGTGTACATACATTACATTACTTATCCTGTACTGATCCTGAGTTATATCTTGTATTATACTCCCGATCTGTACTCATTATTCTGCTGGTGAGGTCACTGTGTACATACATTACATTACTTATCCTGTACTGATCCTGAGTTATATCCTGTATTATACCCCAGAGCTGTACTCACTATTCTGCTGGTGAGGTCACTGTGTATATACATTACATTACTTATCCTATACTGATCCTGAGTTACATTACATTACTTATCCTGTACTGATCCTGAGTTATATCCTGTATTATTCCCAGAGCTGTACTCACTATTCTGCTGGTGAGGTCACTGTGTACATACATTACATTACTTATCCTGTACTGATCCTGAGTTATATCTTGTATTATACTCCAGAGCTGTACTCACTATTCTGCTGGTGACGTCACTGTGTACATACATTACATTACTTATCCTGTACTGATCCTGAGTTATATCCTGTATTATATTCCAGAGCTGTACTCACTATTCTGCTGGTGAGGTCACTGTGTACATACATTACATTACTGATCCTGTACTGATCCTGAGTTATATCCTGTATTATATTCCAGAGCTGTACTCACTATTCTGCTGGTGAGGTCACTGTGTACATACATTACATTACTTATCCTATACTGATCCTGAGTTATATCCTGTATTATACTCCAGAGCTGTACTCACTATTCTGCTGGTGAGGTCACTGTGTACATACATTACATTACTTATCCTGTACTGATCCTGAGTTATATCCTGTATTATACCCCAGAGCTGTACTCACTATTCTGCTGGTGAGGTCACTGTGTACATACATTACATTACTTATCCTGTACTGATCCTGAGTTATATCCTGTATTATACTCCAGAGCTGTACTCACTATTCTGCTGGTGAGGTCACTGTGTACATACATTACATTACTTATCCGGTACTGATCCTGAGTTATATCCTGTATTATACTCCAGAGCTGTACTCACTATTCTGCTGATGAGGTCACTGTGTACATACATTACATTACTTATCCTGTACTGATCCTGAGTTATATCCTGTATTATACTCCAGAGCTGTACTCACTATTCTGCTGGTGGGGTCATTGTGTACATACATTACATTACTGATCCTGTACTGATCCTGAGTTATATCCTGTATTATATTCCAGAGCTGTACTCACTATTCTGCTGGTGAGGTCACTCTGTACATACATTACATTACTTATCCTGTACTGATCCTGAGTTATATCCTGTATTATAATCCAGAGCTGTACTCACTATTCTGCTGGTGAGGTCACTGTGTATATACATTACATTACTTATCCTGTACTGATCCTGAGTTATATCCTGTATTATACTCCAGAGCTGTACTCACTATTCTGCTGGTGAGGTCACTGTGTACATACATTACATTACTTATCCTGTACTGATCCTGAGTTATATCCTGTATTATACCCCAGAGCTGTACTCACTATTCTGCTGGTGAGGTCACTGTGTACATACATTACATTACTTATCCTGTACTGATCCTGAGTTATATCCTGTATTATACTCCAGAGCTGTACTCACTATTCTGCTGGTGAGGTCACTGTGTACATACATTACATTACTTATCCGGTACTGATCCTGAGTTATATCCTGTATTATACTCCAGAGCTGTACTCACTATTCTGCTGATGAGGTCACTGTGTACATACATTACATTACTTATCCTGTACTGATCCTGAGTTATATCCTGTATTATACTCCAGAGCTGTACTCACTATTCTGCTGGTGGGGTCATTGTGTACATACATTACATTACTTATCCTGTACTGATCCTGAGTTATATCCTGTATTATACTCCAGAGCTGCACTCCCTATTCTCCTGGTGGGGTCACTCTGTACATACATTACATTACTTATCCTGTACTGATCCCATATTATTCTCCAGAGCAGTGGTTCCCAACCTGGGGTACTTAGTAGTTCTCCTGGGGGGTAAACTAAAGTAAATTGGTAATGGCACACCCTCCACCAGAATCAGATACTTCTCCTCTATCATTTAGATAAAGCATATGAAACTTTTAAAGTACTGGAGTATCCGTCCTTCTTATTCAATCTTTTTAGAGCAGCTGAAATCTCCCTTCTGACCACCAGAGGGCAGTATTGATCTATGTCTAACTTAGAATTGCATCTTGTGATTTCCTTGGAAAATCGCTTGTTTTAGGACCAGTCCCTGTTGTCACATTAAGTCATTGCAACATTTTTATGCTTAGAAGAACTTTTTTAGCACACGAGAATATGCAAAATGTTAAATATTCTCATCCCTCCAAGTCATCCCGAGACATTTATAGGAATCGTGGGATAAATGAGACATTACAAGTATCAACACAAAAGGCTTATCAGGATTACTATTAAAGGGGTACTCCAGTGGGAAACTATGTTGTTATTATTATTATTTATTTATTTTTTCAAATCAACTTGGTGCCAAAAAGTTAAACAGATTTGTAAATTACTTTCATTAAAAAACAATCTTAATACTTTCAGTACTTAGCTGCTGTATGCTCCACAGGAAGTTGTATAGTTCTTTCCAGTCTGACCACAGTGCTCTCTTCTGACACCTCTGTCCATGTCAGGAACTGTCTGGAGCAGGAGAGGTTTGCTATGAGGATTTTCTCCTCATCTGGACAGAGGTGTCAGAAGAGAGCACTGTGGTCAGACAGAAAAGAACTACACAACTTCTTGTGGAGCATACAGCAGCTGATCTAAATATAAAGATTTTTTAATAGAAGTAATTTACAAATCAGTTTAACTTTCTGGAACCAGTTGATTTCTGGATCTCAGCACCTCTGTTATGCCGTCTCCTTCCTCTCTTTATGGATGTTTTCTGACTCCTGCCAGTGCTCCGGCCTCCACTGTCAATATCAAGGGTTGTCCCATCATGACACCCCCTGTCCTATCCATGCTCCTTGTGCAGCATAATAAAAATCCAGTTTCCCCATCATTCTGCCCTCAGTGCCCAATAATGGAAAGTCAGAATAGATGGAGACCAGCAGTGGAAGCCATTTTAAGGTCTCTCCAGAGAAATCCCATTGGGTTCGAGCTCTGGCTGGGCCACTCAAGGACATTCACAGAGTTGTCCCTAAGCCGCTCCTGTGTTGTCCTGGCCATGTGCGTAGGGGCATTGTCTTGGTAGAAGGTGAATCTTCACCCCAGTATGATGATAAGAGCGTTCTCGATCTGGTTTTCATAAAAAAATATCCCTGTACTGTCCTCCATTTAGCTTTCCCCCAACCCTGACCAGTCTCCCTGTCCCTCCAGACATGATGCTGCCCCCACCATGATCACTGTAGGGATGGTATTGGGCAGGTGATGGGCAGTACCTGGTTTCCCCCAGACATGATGCTGCCCCCACCATGATCACTGTAGGGATGGTATTGGGCAGGTGATGGGCAGTGCCTGGTTTCCCCCAGACATGATGCTGCCCCCACCATAATCACTGTTGGGATGGTATTGGGCAGGTGATGGGCAGTGCCTGGTTTCCCCCAGACATGATGCTGCCCCCACCATAATCACTGTAGGGATGGTATTGGGCAGGTGATGGGCAGTGCCTGGTTTCCCCCAGACATGATGCTGCCCCCACCATAATCACTGTTGGGATGGTATTGGGCAGGTGATGGGCAGTGCCTGGTTTCCCCCAGACATGATGCTGCCCCCACCATGATCACTGTAGGGATGGTATTGGGCAGGTGATGGGCAGTGCCTGGTTTCCCCCAGACATGATGCTGCCCCCACCATGATCACTGTAGGGATGGTATTGGGCAGGTGATGGGCAGTACCTGGTTTCCTCCAGACATGATGCTGCCCCCACCATGATCACTGTAGGGATGGTATTGGGCAGGTGATGGGCAGTGCCTGGTTTCCTCCAGACATGATGCTGCCCCCACCATGGTCACTGTATGGATGGTATTGGGCAGTGCCTGGTTTCCTCCAGACATGATGCTGTCCCCACCATGATCACTCTAGGGATGGTATTGGGCAGGTGATGGGGCAGTACCTGGTTTCCCCCAGACATGATGCTGCCCCGACCATGATCACTGTAGGGATGGTATTGGGCAGGTGATGGACAGTACCTGGTTTCCCCCAGACATGATGCTGCCCCCCCCCCATGATCACTGTAGGGATGGTATTGGGCAGGTGATGGGCAGTGCCTGGTTTCCCCCAGTCATGATGCTGCCCCCACCATGATCACTATAGGGATGGTATTGGGCAGGTGATGGGCAGTGCCTGGTTTCCCCCAGTCATGATGCTGTCCCCACCATGATCACTGTAGGGATGATATTGGGCAGGTGATGGGCAGTGCCTGGTTTCCCCCAGACATGATGCTGCCCCCACCATGATCACTGTAGGGATGGTATTGGGCAGGTGATGGGCAGTGCTTGGTTTCCCCCAGACATGATGCTGCCCCCACCATGATCACTGTAGGGATGGTATTGGGCAGGTGATGGGCAGTGCCGGGTTTCCTCCAGACAGGACGCTGCCCCCCCCCCCACCATGATCACTGTAGGGATGGTATTGGGCAGGTAACATAGTAACGTAGTCCATGAGGTTGAAAAAAGACCAGAATCCATCAAGTTCAGCCTATATCCCTAATGAGTCCCTACTGAGTTCATCCAGAGGAGGCAAAAAACCCTCATACTAGAGGTAAAAATTCCTTCCCGACTCCAAATATGTCATCAGAATAAATCCCTGGATCAACCTTCTGTCCCTATAAATCTAATATACATAACCAGTAATGTTATTATTCTCCAAAAATACATCCAGACCCCTTTGGGCTCTTTTACTGAGTTCACCATGACCACCTCCTCCGGGAGAGAGTTCCATAGTCTCACCGCTCTTACAGTAAAGAACCCCCGTCTGTGCTGGTGTAGAAACCTTCTTTCCTCTAGACGTAGAGGATGCCCCCTTGTTATAGATACAGTCCTGGGTATAAATAGATCATGGAGAGATCTCTGTACTGTCCCCTGATATATTTATACATAGTTATTAGGTCGCCCCTAAGCCTTCTTTTTTCTAAACTAAATAACCCTAATTCTGATAATCTTTCTGGGTACTGTAGTTCTCCCATTCCCCGTATTAGGCTGGGTTCACACTACGTTTTGTACTTACGGTTCCCGTATACGGCTGGGAGGAGGGGGTGGGGCTAAATTGCGGCGCCTGCACTCAGCCGTATTCGGGAACCGTATTTAATGCATGTCTATGAGGCGACCGGAGTGAACCGCAGCCTCCGGTTGGCTGCGTTTTCGGCCGTATGCGGTTTCCCGAACACAGGCAAAGAACGTGGTCGACCGTGTTTTTGCCTACGGTGGGGAAACCGCATACGGCCGTAAACGCAGCCAACCGGAGGCTGCGGTTCACTCCGGTCGGCTCATAGACATGCATTAAATACGGTTCCCGAATACGGCTGAGTGCGGGCGCGACGATTAAGCCCCGCCCCCCTCCTCCCAGCCGTATACGGGAACCGTAATTACAAAACGTAGTGTGAACCCAGCCTTACCCTGGTTGCCCGTCTTTGAACCCTCTCCAGCTCCACTATATCTTTCTTGTACACTGGTGCCCTGTACTGTACACAGTATTCTATGTGTGGTCTGACCAGTACTGTACACAGTATTCTATGTGTGGTCTGACCAGTACTGTACACAGTATTCTATGTGTGGTCTGACCAGTACTGTACACAGTATTCTATGTGTGGTCTGACCAGTATTGTACACAGTATTCTATGAGTGGTCTGACCAGTACTGTACACAGTATTGTATGTGTGGTCTGACCAGTACTGTACACAGTATTCTATGTGTGGTCTGACCAGTATTGTACACAGTATTCTATGTGTGGTCTGACCAGTACTGTACACAGTATTCTATGTGTGGTCTGACCAGTATTGTACACAGTATTCTATGTGTGGTCTGACCAGTACTGTGCACAGTATTCTATGTGTGGTCTGACCAGTACTGTGCACAGTATTCTATGTGTGGTCTGACCAGTATTGTACACAGTATTCTATGTGTGGTCTGACCAGTATTGTACACAGTATTCTATGTGTGGTCTGACCAGTACTGTACACAGTATTCTATGTGTGGTCTGACCAGTATTGTACACAGTATTCTATGTGTGGTCTGACCAGTACTGTGCACAGTATTCTATGTGTGGTCTGACCAGTACTGTACACAGTATTCTATGTGTGGTCTGACCAATACTGTACACAGTATTCTATGTGTGGTCTGACCAGTACTGTACACAGTATTCTATGTGTGGTCTGACCAGTATTGTACACAGTATTCTATGTGTGGTCTGACCAGTACTGTACACAGTATTCTATGTGTGGTCTGACCAGTACTGTACACAGTATTCTATGTGTGGTCTGACCAGTACTGTGCACAGTATTCTATGTGTGGTCTGACCAGTACTGTGCACAGTATTCTATGTGTGGTCTGACCAGTACTGTGCACAGTATTCTATGTGTGGTCTGACCAGTACTGTGCACAGTATTCTATGTGTGGTCTGACCAGTACTGTGCACAGTATTCTATGTGTGGTCTGACCAGTACTGTGCACAGTATTCTATGTGTGGTCTGACCAGTACTGTGCACAGTATTCTATGTGTGGTCTGACCAGTACTGTACACAGTATTCTATGTGTGGTCTGACCAGTACTGTACACAGTATTCTATGTGTGGTCTGACCAGTACTGTACACAGTATTCTATGTGTGGTCTGACCAGTACTGTACACAGTATTCTATGTGTGGTCTGACCAGTACTGTACACAGTATTCTATGTGTGGTCTGACCAGTACTGTACACAGTATTCCATGTGTGGTCTGACCAGTACTGTACACACTATTCCATGTGTGGTCTGACCAGTACTGTGCACAGTATTCTATGTGTGGTCTGACCAGTACTGTACACAGTATTCTATGTGTGGTCTGACCAGTACTGTACACAGTATTCTATGTGTGGTCTGACCAGTACTGTGCACAGTATTCTATGTGTGGTCTGACCAGTACTGTGCACAGTATTCTATGTGTGGTCTGACCAGTACTGTGCACAGTATTCTATGTGTGGTCTGACCAGTACTGTACACAGTATTCCATGTGTGGTCTGACCAGTACTGTGCACAGTATTCTATGTGTGGTCTGACCAGTACTGTACACAGTATTCTATGTGTGGTCTGACCAGTACTGTACACAGTATTCTATGTGTGATCTGCGAATACTTCTGTGTGAGACTGGCGTATGAATTTTCGCATATGGGAAAATTTGCATATGCGAATTTTCACTTATGCAAATTTTTTTGCATATGGTAATTTTTAGCACATGCGAATTTCCGTTTATGCTAATTTTCGCATATGCGAAAATATAACGCAAATATTACGAATATGCAAATTTTGCGAATATATGACGGATATTCGTCCATATATACGCGAAATATCGCAAATTCGAATATGGCCTATGCTGCTCAACACTAGTCAACACGCGCTATCTGGCCAGCGAGCCAGGGCACCGTACAGGAGATCACGGGGCCCCCAGCGGTCGAACCCCCCGCAATCTGAAACTTATCCCCTATCCTTGGGATAGGGGATGTTTTTCAACACTGGACTACTCCTTTAATGGCCTCCAAAATGAAGTTCCTCTGATGTATGGGCCTCAAGGGATCTTCCACTAAAAAAGATCATACAGCTTCCACTTCTCTGTCATGTGGGATGTTACTATACAATGAAGCAACATCTAGTGTCGCCCACATATACCGTATTTTTCGCCCTATAGGATGCACCGGCGTATAAGACGCACCCAATTTTTAGGGGCAAAATCTAAAAAAATAAAGATTTTGAACCCAATAGTGGTCTTCAACCTGCGGACCTCCAGATGTTGCAAAACTACAACTCCCAACGGCTGTCTGGGCATGCTGGGAGTTGTAGTTTTGCAACATCTGGAGGTCCGCAGATTGAAGACCACTGCATAGGAGGTAATACTCACGTGTCCCGCCGCTCCGGACCCGTCTCCGCTGCCCTGGATGTCGCTCCATCGCTGTCGCCGTGTCCCCGTCGCTCCGGAACGTCTCTGCTGCCGGCCGGGTATCCTCGCTCTCCGTCGCCGCCATCACGTTGTTACGCACGCCGACGCACGTACGCGACGACGTGATGACGAGGACTGAGAGCGCCGGCCATACAGAGGATCCCTGAACGGAGAAGACACCGAGGAGGCAGGTAAGGTCCCTCCTGGTGTCCTGTAAGCACTAACCCGGCTATTCAGTCGGGCTGTTCGGGACGCCGCGGTGAAATCGCTGAACAGCCGGGTTAGTGTCACTTTCCCTTCAGACGCGGCGGTCAGCTTTGATCGCCGCGTCTGAAGGGTTAATACAGGGCATCACTGCGATCGGTGATGTCCTGATGGCCGCAGGGACCGCCGCGATAGGTGTGTATTCGCCGTATAAGACGCACCAACTTTTTCCCCCCAGTTTTGGGGAAGAAAAAGTGCGTCTTATACGGCGAAAAATACGGTAGTCCTCTTCCCGTATGATATCTTTCAATAGGGTTAATAAACGCCCATTTATCTCTGAGGTTTGCTGGTAAAGACACTGCACATTTCTGTAACTGATGGTCTATATATTCAGATAAACATCTGGCAACTATCGGACCACCAGGTGTTTTTTTTCCCGGTTTTTACGTACCTTAGGTATAAAATAAAAATAAGGTACATTTGGGTTGGGGTTAAATATATATCATGTTTTTCCCTCTTAAAGGGGTACTACGCACCAAGACATCTTATCCCCTCTCCAAAGGACCCCCGTGATCTCGGTTGCGGCCCCCTGTTGTCATCACTGCACAGAGCAAACTTACTTTGTGCGTAATGACGGGTGATACAGGGGCCAGAACATCGGCATAGCCATTGACTGTCCTGGCATGCTGGGAGACACCCTATTTGGGAAGCACTGCCGTAGGGTAATTTGGCGGTGGATGCAAATCCCTAATTTAGGCCTCAAATGCACACGTTGCTCTTTCACTTTGGAGCCCTCTCATATTTCAAGGCAACAGTTTTGGGTTACAAATGTTTTTTTTCTCTTCTTTTACCCCTTAAGAAAAGGTAAATTTGGGGTCTACACCAGCATGTTAGTGTAAACAGAGTGCACCATATAGATTTGAGGCCTAAATTGGTGATTTGCAGAGGGGTGGCTGGTAGTTACAGCAGTTCTGACATAAACATAAAAAACACCCATATGTGACCCCCATTTTGAAAACTACACCCCTCACGTAAAGTAACAAGGGGTATAGTGAGCCTTAACATCCCACAGGTGTTTGACAAATTTTAGTTAAAGTTGAAGGTGAAAATAAATTTTTTTATATTTTTTCCCCCTAAAATGCTGTTGTTACCCCAATTTTATCATTTTCACAAGGGGTAATAGGAGAAAAAGCCCCGCAAAATTTGTAACCCCATCTCTTCTGAGTCAGAAAATACCCCACATGTGGATGTAAAGTGCTCTGCGGACGCACTACAGGGCTCAGAAGAGAAGGAGCACCATTGGGCTTTTGGAGAGAGAATCTGGCTGAAATTGAAGGCCATGTGCGTTTAGGCCTCCATGGTGCCAGAACAGTGACCCCCCCCAGATGTGACCCCATTTTGGAAAATACACCCCTAATAAGAAGTGCAGTGAGCATTTACATCTCACAGGTGTCTGATTGATTTTTTTGAGCAGTGGTCTGTCAAAATGAAAAATGAAAATTTTTCATTTGCACAGCCCACTGTTCCAAAGATCTGTCAAATGCCGGTGGGGTTTAACCCCTTAAGGAACCAGCCCATTTTCACCTCTAGGACGAAGCCCTTTTTTTGCAAATCTGACCACTGTCACTTTAAACATTAATAACTCTGATGCTTTTAGTTATCATTCTGATTCTGAGATTGTTTTTTCGTGACATATTCTACTTTAACATAGTGGTAAATTTTTGTGGTAACTTGCATCCTTTCTTGGTGAAAAATCCCAAAATTTTATGAAAAAATTTAAAATTTTGCATTTTTCTAACTTTGAAGCTCTCTGCTTGTAAGGAAAATGGATATTCCAAAAAAAATGTTTTTTTTGGGATTCACATATACAATATGTCTACTTTATGTTTGCATCATAAAATTGACGAGTTTTTACTTTTGGAAGACACCAGAGGGCTTCAAAGTTCAGCAGCAATTTTCCAATTTTTCACAAAATTTTCAAACTCGCTATTTTTCAGGGACCAGTTCAGGTTGGAAGTGGATTTGAAGGGTCTTCATATTAGAAATACCCCATAAATGACCCCATTATAAAAACTGCACCCCCCAAAGTATTCAAAATGACATTCAGTAAGTGTTTTAACCCTTTAGGTGTTTCACAGGAAAAGCAGCAAAGTGAAGGAGAAAATTCAAAATCTTCATTTTTTACACTCGCATGTTCTTGTAGACCCAATTTTTTAATTTTTACAAGGGGTAAAAGGAGAAAATGTATACTTATATTTGTAGCCCAATTTCTCTCGAGTAAGCACATACCTCATATGTCTATGTAAAGTGTTCGGCGGGCGCAGTAGAGGGCTCAGAAGCGAAGGAGCGACAAGGGGATTTTAGAGAGTACGTTTTTCTGAAATGGTTTTTGGGGGGCATGTCGCATTTAGGAAGCCCCTATGGTGCCAGAACAGCAAAAAAAAAACACATGGCATACCATTTTGGAAACTAGACCCCTTGAGGAACGTAACAAGGAATAAAGTGAGCCTTAATACCCCACAGGTGTTTCACGACTTTTGCATATGTAAAAAAAAAATTAAATTTCACTAAAATGTTGGTTTTCCCCCAAATTTCACATTTTTTAAAGGGTTAATAGCAGAAAAGACCCCCCAAATTTTGTAACCCCAACTCTTCTGAGTATGGAGGTACCCCATAAGTGGACCTGAAGTGCACTACGGGCGAACTACAATGCTCAGAAGAGAAGGAGTCATATTTGGCTTTTTGAGAGCAAATTTTGCTCGGGGGGCTTGTCGCATTTAGGAAGCCCCTATGGTGCCAGAGCAGCAAAATAACCCCCACATGGCATACCATTTTGGAAACTAGACCCCTACAGTGAGCATTTACCCCCCACTGGTGTCTAACAGATCTTCGGAACAGTGGGCTGTGCAAAATTTTTCATTTTCACGGACCACTGTTCCAAAGATCCGTCAGACGCCTGTGGGGTGTAAATTCTCACTGCACCCCTTATTACATTCCGTGGGGGTGTAGTTTCCAAAATGGGGTCACATGTGGGTGTGTTTTTTTTTTTTGCGTTTGTCAGAACCGCTGTAACAAACAGCCACCCCTGTGCAAATCACCTCAAATGTACATGGCGCACTCTCCCTTCTGGGCCTTGTTGTGCGCCCCCAGAGCACTTTGCGCCCACATATGGGGTATCTCCGTAGTCAGGAGAAATTGTGGTACAAATTTTGGGGGGCTTTTTTCCCTTTTACCTCTTGTACAAATGTAAAGTATAGGGCAACACCAGCATGTCAGTGTAAAAGTAGACCCCAACTGTTCCTTTTCATAAGGGGTAAAAGGAGAAAAAGCCCCCCCAAATTTGTTAGGCAATTTCTCCCGAGTACGGCGATACCCCATATGTGACCCTATTCTGTTGCCTTGAAATACGACAGGGCTCCAAAGTGAGAGCGCCATGCGCATTTGGGGCCTGAATTAGGGACTTGCATAGGGATGGACATAGGGGTATTCTATGCCAGTGATTCCCAAACAGGGTGCCTCCAGCTGTTGCTAAACTCCCAGCATGCTTGGACAGTCAATTGCTGTCCAGAAATGCTGGGAGTTTTTGTTTTGCAACAGCTGGAGGCTCCATCTTAGAAACACTGCCGTACAATACGTTTTTAATTTTTATTGGGGAGGGAGGTGGTGGGGGGGGGGCAGTGTACGTGTGTATATGTAGTGTTTTACTCTTTATTTTATGTTAGTGTAGTGTAGTGTTTTTAGGTTACATTCACACTGACGGCGACTTACACTGAGTCTCCCGCTAGGAGTTTGAGCTGCGGCGGAAAATTTGGCGCAGCTCAAATTTGTAGCGGGGAACTCACTGTAATCTGCCGCCAGTGTGAATGTAGCCTGTACATTTACATGGGAGGGGGGTCAAAACTACAACTCCCAGCATGCACTGACAGACCATGCATGCTGGGAGTTGTAGTTTTGCAACAGCTGGAGGCACACTGGCTGGAAAACCTTGAGTTAGGTTCTATGACCTAACTCAGTATTTTCCAACCAGTGTGCCTCCAGCTGTTGCAAAACTACAACTCCCAGCATGTACTGATTGCGGAAGGGCATGCTGGGAGATGTAGTTATGCAATGGCTGGAGGCACGCAAGTACAACTCCCAGCATGCCAAGACAGCCTTATGCTGTTCCTGAATGCTGGGAGTTGTAGTTTTGTAGATTTAGAGGGGTTCAGGTTGTAAATCACTGTCCAGTGGTCTCAAAACTGTGGCCCTCCAGATGTTGCAAAACTACAACTCTCAGCATGCCCAGACAGCAAACTGCTGTCTGGGCATGTTGAGAGTTGTAGTTTTGCAACATCTGGAGGGCTACAGTTTGAGACCACTTAGTGATCTACAACCTGAACCCCTCTAAATATTGCAAAACTACAAGTGCCAGCATGCCCACACAGCAAACAGCTGTCTGGGCATGCTGGGAGTTGTAGTTTTGCAACTTCTGGAGGGCCACGGTTTAGAGACCACTGTAAACTGTGGCCCTCCGGATGTTGCTAGGCAACAACTCACCTAGCAGGACCCGGAATTATTGCTGCTGCTGCCGCCGCCGCACGTGGGGGAGGATCGCGATCGGGGATCCAGGTAGGGACCTTCGGCGCCGACCTTCCCTGGACGGTTCCCCCGTTTTGCCCGGACACCGATAGGTGGGCAAAGTGGGGGAACCGAACTTTAACCCCCCTCCCCCGGTCTGCTATCGGTCGGTCGCTCGGCCGACCAATAGCAAGGATAGGAGGGGTGGCACCCCTGCCACCAAACTCCTATCCCTTTAGGGGGATCGAGGGTGTCTCGGACACCCCCGATCCCTCTTATTTTCCGGGTCACCGGGTCACCAGTGACCCGTATGACCCGGAATCGTGCAGATCGCAGGTCTGAATTGACCTGCGATTTGCGCGCATCGCGGTCATGGGTGGGTCTCAGGACCCCCCTCGGCGATGTGCCGGGATGCCTGCTGTTAGATAACAGCAGTCATTCCGGTCCGATCACCGCTACCGGTGACGTGGCGCTCCCGGAACCCCGCGACGTACATGTACGTCGCCGCGCGCCAAGTGACACTTCGCGGCGCCGTACATGTACGTTGCTCGTCGTGAAGGGGTTAAGGACCAAGGACGTACCGGTACGTCCTTGGTCCTGCTTTCCTGATATAACGCGGGGTTACACAGTAACCCCGCGTCATATCACGGCGGGCCCGGCGTCATAGTGAAGCCGGGACCCGCCTCTAATAGCGCGCAGCGCCGATCGCGGCACTATTAACCCTTTAGCCGCGCGCTCAGAGCTGAGCCGCGCGGCTAAAAGTGAAAGTGAAAGTTGCCGGCTAGCTCAGTCGGGCTGTTCGGGATAGCCGCGGCGAAATCGCAGCATCCCAAACAGCTTACAGGACAGCGGGAGGGCCCCTACCTGCCTCCTCGCTGTCCGATCGCCGAATGACTGCTCAGTGCCTGAGATCCAGGCATGAGCAGTCATGCGGCAGAATCGTTGATCACTGGTTTCTTATGAGAAACCAGTGATCAGCATAGGAGATCAGTGTGTGCAGTGTTATAGGTCCCTATGGGATAACAATGATCAGCATAGGAGATCAGTGTGTGCAGTGTTATAGGTCCCTATGGGATAACAATGATCAGTATAAGAGATCAATGTGTGCAGTGTTATAGGTCCCTATGGGATAATAATGATCAGTATAAGAGATCAGTGTGTGCAGTGTTATAGGTCCCTATGGGATAACAATGATCAGTGTGTGCAGTGTTATAGGTCCCTATGGGATAACAGTGATCAGCATAAGAGATCAGTGTGTGCAGTGTTATAGGTCCCTATGGGATAACAATGATCAGTATAAGAGATCAGTGTGTGCAGTGTTATAGGTCCCTATGGGATAACAATGATCAGTTTAAGAGATCTGTGTGCAGTGTTATAGGTCCCTACGGGATAACAATGATCAGTGTGTGCAGTGTTATAGGTCCCTATGGGATAACAATGATCAGTATAAGAGATCAGTGTGTGCAGTGTTATAGGTCCCTATGGGATAACAATGATCAGTATAAGAGATCTGTGTGCAGTGTTATAGGTCCCTACGGGATAACAATGATCAGTGTGTGCAGTGTTATAGGTCCCTATGGGAGCTATAACACTGCAAAAAAAAAGTGGGAAAAAAAAGTGAATAAAGATCATTTAACCCCTCCCCTATTAAAAGTTTGAATCACCCCCCTTTTCCAATAAAAAAAAAACAGTGTAAATAAAAATAAACATATATGGTATCACCGCGTGCGGAAATGTCCGAATTATAAAAATATATCATTAATTAAACCCCTCGGTCAATGCCGTGCGCGCAAAAAAATTCAAAGTCCAAAATAGTGCATTTTTTGTCACTTTTTATATCATTTAAAAATGAATAAAAAGTCAATAAGTCCTATCAATGCAAAAATGCTACCGTTAAAAACTTCAGATCACGGCGCAAAAAATGAGCTCTCATACCGCCCCATACACGGAAAAATAAAAAAGTTATAGGGGTCAGAAGATGACAATTTTAAACGTATTAATTTTCCTGCATGTAGTTATGATTTTTTCCAGAAGTCCGACAAAATCAAACCTATATAAGTAGGGGATCATTTTAACCGTATGGACCTACAGAATAAAGATAAGCTGTCATTTTTACCGAAAAATGTACTACGTAGAAACGTAAGCCCCCAAAAGTTACAAAACTGCATTTTTTTTTCAATTTTGTCGCACAATGATTTTTTTTTCCATTTCACCGTAGATTTTTGGGCAAAATGACTGACGTCATTACAAAGTAGAATTGGTGGCGCAAAAAATAAGCCATCATTTGAATTTTTAGGTGCAAAATTGAAAGAGTTATGATTTTTTAAATGCAAGGAGCAAAAAACGAAAATGCAAAAACGGAAAAAACCCCGGTCCTTAAGGGGTTAAGGAACCAGCCCATTTTCACCTTAAGGACCCGGCCATTTTTTGCACATCTGACCACTGTCACTTTAAGCATTAATAACTCTGGAATGCTTTTACTTTTCATTCTGATTCTGAGATAGTTTTTTCGTGACATATTCTACTTCATGTTAGTGGTAAATTTTTGTTGAGGCTCACATCATTTCTTGGTGAAAAATTCCAAAATTTGATGAAAAAATAGAAAATTTAGCATTTTTCTAACTTTGAAGCTCTCTGCTTGTAACAAAAACAGACATTCCAAATAAATTATATGTTGATTCACAGATACAATATGTCTACTTTATATTTTCATCATAAAGTTGACGTGTTTTTACTTTTGGAAGACACCAGAGGGCTTCAAAGTTCAGCAGCACTTTTCCAATTTTTCATAAAATTTTCTAAATTGGAATTTTTCAGGGACCAGTTCAGGTTTGAAGTGGATTTGAAGGGCCTTCATATTAGAAATACTCCATAAATGACCCCATTATAAAAACTGCACCCCTGTGTGTTAACCCTTTAGGTGTTTCACAGGAATAGCAGCAAAGTGAAGGAGGAAATTCAAAATCTCAATTTTTTACACTCGCATGTTCTTGTAGACCCAGTTTTTGAATTTTTACAAGGGGTAATTGGAGAAAAAGCCCCCCAAAATTTGTAACCCAATTTCTCTAGAGTAAGGAAATACCTCATATGTGTATGTCAAGTGTTCGGCTGGTGCAGTAGAGAGCTCAGAAGGGAAGGAGCAACAATGGGATTTTGGAGAGTGAATTTTTGCTGAAATGGTTTTTGGGGGGCATGTCACATTTAGGAAGCCCCTATGGTGCCAGAACAGCAGAAAACCCCCCACATGGCATACTATTTCGAAACTACACCCCTCAAGGCATGTAACAAGGGGTCCAGTGAGCCTTAACACCCCACAGGTCTTTGAAGACTTTTCGTTAAATTCAGATGTGTAAATGAAAAAAAAAAAAAGTTTCACTAAAGTGAATTCACTTCCAGGCAGTGGTGGTTGTGGTTGTGATAAATATAAAGCAAATACACTATGTTGAGCTAGCGATTGTTTGTCTGTATACAAGAGTGTGAAGCATACAAGTGAGTGAGTATAAAAGTGAGGGGACTTAAAATTAAGGGACTTTAAATTCAGGAAGTTTAAATTGAAATATTTGATTTTTTTTTCTTTTCTGTTAATTTTTGCAATCCCCAAATCTAGTATGACCTCCATGTTGGAAAAGGCAGTCCAGTGTGCATCTTGCGCAATGTATGCAATCCTTAAACAACAGTTTGAGGGTGCATATTGTTGTGCGAGATGTGTGCGAGTTGCTCATTTGGAAGCCCAGATCCTGGATCTAGAGGAGCAACTGGCAACACTGAGAAGCATTGACAACCCGGAGAGGAGTCTCGTGCTCACTGAGCAGGTACTCTTTGGGGTAGAGGTGGGGATGGATAGTGGAACGGAGGTGCAGGACAGTCAGGCAGCTAGCTGGGTTACAGTTAGAAAACGGGGTAGAGGGAAAAGTGTCAGGGAGGCTAGTCCTGAACTGGCACACCCCAACAAGTTTGCCCTGTTGGCAGATGAGGGGGATTTCAGAGCTAGCGGTACTGCAGCAGGACTCTGCCTCTGACCGCCAGGGGGGTGTCTGCTCCAGTAAGGAGGGAGGGAGGAGAGCAGGGCAGGCCAGACAGGTACTGGTAGTGGGGGACTCTATTATTAGGGGGACAGACAGGGCGATCTGTCACAAAGACCGGGATCGCCGAACAGTGTGTTGTCTTCCTGGCGCACGAGTTCGGCACATCGTGGATCGGGTTGACAGGTTGCTGGGCGGGGCTGGAGAGGACCCAGCAGTCATGGTACATATTGGCACCAATGACAAAGTAAGAGGTAGATGGAGTGTCCTTAAAAATGATTTCAGGGACTTAGGCCGCAAGCTTAAGGCAAGGACCTCCAAGGTAGTATTTTCTGAAATACTACCAGTACCACGAGCCGCACCAGAGAGGCAGCGGGAGATTAGGGAGGTAAACAGGTGGCTCAGAAGCTGGTGTAGGAAGGAGGGGTTTGGGTTCATGGAGAACTGGGCCGACTTCGACTTTAAAGGAAACAGGTTTCTGACTATAGCTAAAGACAATTATCTGTCCCAAATGGTGCAGGGCCCGACCAGAGGAGGCGCCCTACTAGACTTAATATTTACCAACGTACTGTACCTGACAGAGTAATTAATGTGAAAGTAGATGGACACCGAGGAAATAGTGATCATAATGTAATACATTATAACTTGTTCTTCAATAAGGGAATCTCTCGAGGGGCCACAAAAACAATGAACTTTCGGAAGGCAAAGTTCGATCAACTCAGAGAAGCCCATAACAATATAAAATGGGATAATGTCCTCAAAAAGAACAATACTGACACTAAATGGGAGACTTTTAAAAATATCTTCAATTTTCACTGTAAGATATATATACCTTATGGGAATAAAAGGGTCAGAAATAAAAGAAAACCAATATGGATGAATAAAAATGTTAAGGGGGCAATAAATGACAAAAATAAAGCATTTCAATTACTAAAACAGGACAGCAGTGAAGAAGCATTAAAAAGCTATAGAGAAAAATGTGAAATATGTAAAAAACAGATAAAAGCCGCAAAAATAGAGACAGAAAGACTCATTGCCAAAGAGAGTATAACTAACCCCAAAATGTTCTTTAATTATATAAAAATGAAAGTGTTGGCCCTTTAAAAAATGATGAGGAAGAAATTATAAACGGGGATCAGGAAAAAGCAAATATACTAAACAAATTCATCTCCACTGTATTCACTGAGGAAAATGAAATGCCAGGTGAAATACAGTGTGATAAGGTAAACTCCCCAGTACAGGTCACCTGTCTAACCCAGGAAGAAGTACAGATCACCTGTCTAACCCAGGAAGAAGTACAGTGCCACCTACAAAAAATCAAAATAGACAAATCACCAGGTCTAGATGGCATTCACCCCCCTGTTCTAAAAGAATTAAGTAAATAATAGACAGACCTCTATTTTTAATTGTTACGATTCGGCAGGCTGGATGTGGATCCTCTGTGTCAGCGAGGGATTGGTGTGGACCGTGTCGGTGGACCGGTTCTAGGGTTGCTACTGATTTTCACCAGAGCCCGCCGCAAAGCAGGATGGTCTTGCTGCGGCAGTAGCAACCAGGTCGTATCCACCGGCAACGGCTCAACCTCGCTGACTGCTGAGAAGGCGTGGGACAGAAGGACTAGGCAGAGGCAAGGTCAGACGTAGCAGAAGGTCGGGGCAGGCGGCAAGGTTCGTAGTCAATGAGGATAGCAGGAGATCTGGAACACAGGCTTTGGACAACACTAAACGCTTTCACTGGCACAAGGCAACAAGATCCGGCAAGGAAGTACAGGGGAAGTGAGGTAATATAGACAGGGAGCAGATGGAAGCTAATTAGACTGATTGGGCCAGGCACCAATCACTGGTCCA
Organism: Hyla sarda; assembly: GCF_029499605.1. NCBI lineage: Eukaryota > Metazoa > Chordata > Amphibia > Anura > Hylidae > Hyla > Hyla sarda. The sequence goes on from NC_079191.1 coordinate 12,197,555, forward strand.
CTGGCCCTTTAAATCTTAGAGAGCTGGCGCGTGCGCGCCCTAGAGAGCGGAGCCGCGCGTGCCAGAACATGACAGCCGGGGACCGAGAAGGGTAAGTGACTTGGGATGCGATTCGCGAGCGGGCGCGTCCCGCTATGCGAATCGCATCCCCGCCGGCAATGTCAGTGCAGCGCTCCCGGTCAGTGGGTCTGACCGGGGCGCTGCAGAGAGAGAGACGCGCGAGCGCTCCGGGGAGGAGCAGGGACCCGGAGCGCTCGGCGTAACAGTACCCCCCTTAGGTCTCCCCCTCTTTTTGTCTCCTTGTCCCTTCAAAAGAGACGAGAACATAGGGAACGCCTCTTGAGTCTCCTTCTGAAAAAAAAAGTCTTGGGTAGCTATACCAGCGGCAGGTAGTTCAGAAGAAGTGGGAATGGGGAGGGGGGCAGAGGGGGAAGCTTGTCACGGGGCAGAGTGTCACCAGGACGGGGGCTATGAGGAGGCACGGCACAGTCCAGATAGGCCTTGGGGATACCAGTCACAGGAGGAGACACTGAGGCCCTACAGATGGGACTGCGAGCAGATGTGAGGCATTTCTTACGGCAAGCAGAACCCCAATTCTTGATCTCCCCGGTGGTCCAGTCAAGGGTGGGAGAATGATGCTGGAGCCATGGCAGACCGAGGAGGACTTCAGAGGTGCAGTTGGGAAGGACGAAAAATTCAATCTTTTTGTGATGGGGTCCAATGCACATTAAGAGGGGTTCTGTGCGGTAACGCACAGTACAGTCCAACTTCACTCCGTTGACCGAAGAAATGTAGAGCGGCTTGACGAGACGGATCAGCGGGATGCAGAACTTATTCACCAAAGAGTCCAGAATAAAATTTCCAGAAGCACCAGAGTCCAAGCAGGCCACGGCTGAGAGGGAGGAGTTGGCAGAAGGAGAAATCCGCATGGGCACAGTGAGACGTGGAGAAGCAGACTTCATACCAAGGGACGCCACACCCACGTGAGCTGGGTGCGTGCGTGCGTTTCCTAGACGTGGAGGACGAATAGGGCAATCCACCAAGAAATGTTCGGTACTAGCGCAGTACAGACATAGATTTTTTTCCCTACGGCGAGTCCTCTCTTCATGGGTCAGGCGAGACCGGTCCACTTGCATGGCCTCCTCGGCGGGAGGCACAGGGGTAGATTGCAAAGGATACTGTGGGAGAGGTGCCCAGAGATCAAGGTCTTTTTCCTGGCAGAGCTCCTGGTGTCTCTCAGAAAAACGCATGTCAATGCGGGTGGCCAAATGGATAAGTTCTTGCAGGTTGGCAGGAATCTCTCGTGCGGCCAGCACATCCTTGATGTTACTGGATAGGCCTTTTTTTAAAGGTCGCGCAGAGAGCCTCGTTATTCCAAGATAATTCGGAAGCGAGAGTACGAAATTGGATAGCATACTCGCCTACTGAAGAATTACCCTGGACCAGGTTCAGCAGGGCAGTCTCGGCAGAAGAAGCTCGGGCTGGTTCTTCGAAGACACTACGGACTTCAGCGAAGAAGGACTGGACTGTGGCTGTGGCAGGATCATTGCGGTCCCAGAGCGGTGTGGCCCAAGACAAGGCCTTTCCAGAAAGAAGACTCATTACGAACGCCACCTTAGACCGTTCTGTAGGAAATTGGTCCGACAACATCTCCATATGTAGGGAACATTGAGACAAGAAGCCACGGCATAGTCTAGAGTCCCCATCAAATTTGTTCGGCAGGGACAAGCGGAGGCTAGGAGCAGCCAGTCGCTGCGGAGGTGGTGCAGGAGCTGGCGGAGGAGATGGTTGCTGCTGTAGCAGTGGCAGAAGTTGCTGTAACATGGCGGTCAACTGCTGTCCTTGTTGGGCAATTTGCTGCGATTGCTGAGCGACCACCGTGGATAAGTCAGCGAGACGTGGCAGCGGCACCTCAGCGGGATCCATGGCCGGATCTACTGTTACGATTCGGCAGGCTGGATGTGGATCCTCTGTGTCAGCGAGGGATTGGCGTGGACCGTGTTTGTGGACCGGTTCTAGGGTTGATACTGGTTTTTACCAGAGCCCGCCAGAAAGCTGGATGGTCTTGCTGCGGCGATAGCAACCAGGTCGTATCCACCGGCAACGGCTCAACCTCGCTGACTGCTGAGAAGGCGTGGGACAGAAGGACTAGGCAGAGGCAAGGTCAGACGTAGCAGAAGGTCGGGGCAGGCGGCAAGGTTCGTAGTCAATGAGGATAGCAGGAGATCTGGAACACAGGCTTTGGACAACACTAAACTGGCACAAGGCAACAAGATCCGGCAAGGAAGTGCAGGGGAAGTGAGGTAATATAGACAGGGAGCAGGTGGAAGCTAATTAGACTGATTGGGCCAGGCACCAATCACTGGTGCACTGGCCCTTTAAATCTTAGAGAGCTGGCGCGCGCGCGCCCTAGAGAGCGGAGCCGCGCACGCCAGAACATGACAGCTGGGGACCGGGACGGTTAAGTGACTTGGGATGCGATTCGCGAGCGGGCGCGTCCCACTATGCGAATCGCATCCCCGCCGGCAATGTCAGTGCAGTGCTCCCGGTCAGCGGGTCTGACCGGGGCGCTGCAGAGAGAGAGACGTAAACATTAATATTCAGGGACTCTATAGTGACAGGGACTGTTCCCCAGGACTGGCGCATGGCAAATGTGGTGCCAATATTTAAGAAGGGGTCAAAAGGTGACCCCGGGAAATATAAACCTGTTAGTTTAACCTCGGTTGTATGTAAATTGTTTGAGGGTTTTCTAAGAGATGCTATTTTGGAATATCCTGATAAAAATAAATGTATGACCCCATATCAGCATGGCTTTATGAGGGATCGGTCCTGTCACCTGATCAGCTTTTATGAGGAGGTGAGCACCAGACTGGACCAGGGGCAATCGCTGGATGTCGTATATCTGGATTTTTCCAAAGCATTTGATACGGTGCCACATTAAAGGTTGGTGCATAAAATGAGAAGGTTTGGGCTGGGGGAGAATGTGTGCAAGTGGGTAAGTAACTGGCTCAGTGATAGGAAACAGAGGGTGGTTATTAATGGTAGTTATTCTGATTGGGTGACTGTTACTAGTGGGGTACCACAGGGGTCCGTCTTGGATCCTGTCCTATTTAATATATTCATGAATGACCTTGCAGAGGGGTTGAATAGTAAAGTAGCAATCTTTGCAGATGACACCAAACTCTGTAAAGCGGTAAACACTATAGAGGACAGTGCACTGTTACAAATTGATCTGGATAGGTTGAAGGTTTGGGCTGGGAAGTGGCAGATGAGGTTCAACACTGATAAATGTAAGGTAATGCACATGGGGAAGAAAAATCCGAGCTGGGATTATGTATTAAATAGGAGAACACTTGGGACGACTGACATGGAAAAGGACTTAGGAGTCTTAGGTAACAGTAAACTTAGCTGTAGTGACCAGTGTCGGGCAGCTGCTGCCAAGGCTAATAAAATCATGGGGTGCATCAATAGGGGCATAGATGCCGACGACAAGGAAATAATTCTACCGCTGTAAAAATCACTAGTCAGACCTCACATAAAATACTGTGTACAGTACTGGTCAGACCACACATAGAATACTGTGTACAGTACTGGGCACCAGTGTACAAGAAAGATATAGTGGAGCTGGAGAGGGTTCAAATCCCATAAGGACAACAATAAATAAATAAAGACTTATTATTATTATAATAACGTCAGCAGAGAGCACTGTGCTCATGATGTCATTAGAGAGCATTCCAAAAAGAAAATAATTTCCTCTCTAGTATCCAGCAGCTAATAAGTACAGGAAGGATTACGATTTTTTAATAGAAGTAATTTACAAATCTGTTTAACTTTCCGGAGCCAGTTGATTTAACTCCTTGGGGACGAAGGGCGTATGCATACGCCCTCGCGTCCCGTACGTCCCATACGCCCTCGGCATTTCCGATCACTGCAGCTCGCCGGGCGGTGATCGGACCGGGATGCCTGCTGATATCTATCAGCAGGAATCCCGTGGCAATGCCTAGGGGGGTCCTGAGACACTGGTGACCCGATCTCCCAGACAATAAGACTGATCGGAGCTGTAAGAGACAGCTCCGACCAGCCTAAAGCATAGGAGAGAGGTGGCACCCCCTCCTAATCCCTGCCATTGGTCGGTCAGGCTGACCACCAATGGCAGGAGGGGGGCGGGGGGTTACAGTTCATTTCCCCCCGCTCTGCGCACCGATCGAAGTCGGTACAAAGCGGGGGGAACACGGGCAGCGAGGGGGAGGGCATGGCCCGGTTTACCCGGACCGGAGGAGGCGGCGGATGCGGCTCAGGAACAAGCGGCGCGTGCAGGAGGAGCGGCGGCCGGAAAGTGTGGCTGAGAAGGCTGCAGTGAAGATCGCGATAGCCAAAGGCTGTCTGGGCATGCTGGGAGTTGTAGTTTTGCAACATCTGAAGTGGCACAGTTTGGAGACCACTATATGGTGGTCTCCAAACTGTAGCCCTCCAGATGTTGCAAAACTACAACTCCCAGCATGTACGGTCTGTCAGTGCATTCTGGGAGTTGTCATTTTGCCACAGCTGAAGGTTTGGGGTGCCCCCCCCCCCTTGGGGCGCCCCCCCCCCCCATGTGAATGTACAGGGTACATTCACATGGGCGGGTTTACAGTGGGTTTCCTTCAAGGAAACTTACTGTGAACCCCTGCCTGTGTGAATGTACCCTAAAAACACTACACTACACTAACAAATAATAAAAAGTAAAACACTGCACATACACCCCCTTACATGTCGCCCCCCCCCCCCCCCCAATAAAAATGAAAAACGTCTCATACGGCAGTGTTTCCTAAACGGCGCCTCCAGCTGTGGCAAAACCACAACTCCCAGTGTTGCCGGACAGCCATAGACTGTCCTGGCAGGCTGGGAGTCTTGCAACAGCTGGAGGAACCCTGTGGGAGACACTGCTGTAGGGTTTTTGTGGAGACAAGCCCCAAACTTGTAACCGGGTCAGCCCCTACTGCAAATTCCTTATTCAGGCCTCAAATGCGCATGGCGCTCTCTCACTTCAGAGCCCTGTCGTATTTCAAGGCAACAGTTTAGGGCCACATATGGGGTATCTCCGTACTCGGGAGAAATTGCGTTACAAATTTTGGGGGGATTTTTCTCCCATTACCCTTTGTAGAAATGGTAATTTTTGGGAAATAATCTGCACTTTAGTGAAAATTTTTTCTTTTCATTTACACATCCGAATTTAAGGAAAAGTCGTCAAACACCTGTGGGGTGTTAAGGATCACTGGACCACTTGTTACGTGCCTTGAGGGGTGTAGTTTCTAAAATCGTATGCCATGGCGTTTTTTTTTTGCTGTTCTGGCACCATAGGGGCTTCTTAAATGTGACATGCCCCCAAAAACCATTTCAGCAAAATTCACTCTCCAAAATCCCGTTGTCGCTCCTTCCATTCTGAGCCCTCTACTGCGCCCGCCGAACACTTGACATACACATATGAGGTATTTCCTTACTCGTGAGAAATTGGGTTACACATTTTGGGGGGCTTTTTCTCCTTTTACCCCTTGTAAAATTTCAAAAACTGGGTCTACAAGAACATGCGAATGTAAAAAATTAAGATTTTGAATTTTCTCCTTCACTTTGCTGCTATTCCTGTGAAACACCTAAAGGGTTAACACACTTACTGAATGTCATTTTAATACTTTGAGGGGGGAAGTTTTTATAATGGGGTAATTTATGGGGTATTTCTAATATGAAGACCCTTCAAATCCACTTCAAAACTGAACTGGCCCCTAAAATATTCAGATTTTGAAAATTTTGTGAAAAATTGGAAAATTGCTTCTGAACTTTTAAGCCCTCTGATGTTTTCCAAAAGTAAAAACATGTCAACGTTATGATGCAAACATAAAGTAGACATATTGTATATGTGAATCAAAATATTATTTATTTAGAATGTTTATTTTCCTTACAAGAAGAGAGCTGCAAAGTTAGAAAAATGCTACATTTTCAATTTTTTCATCAAATTTTGGAATTTTTCACCAAGAAATGATGCAAGTATCGACAAAAATTTACCACTAATATAAAGAAGAATATGTCACGAAAAAACAATCTCGGAATCAGAATGAAAAGTAAAAGCACCCCAGAGTTATTAATGCTTAAAGTGACAGTGGTCAGAATTGCAAAAAATGCTCCCGTCCTTAGGGTTATAATGGGCTCTGTCCCCAAGGAGTTAAAAGAAAAAAGGTTTTCACCGGAGTACCCCTTTAATGGTATAGAGAACTGTGTTTAGTGCATTAACTCTGTGATTTTTTGCCCAATGAAACCTGTAGGCCCATTGTGGTCTATGGGGAAAAGCTGCTGAGTTGCCCATAGCAACCAATCAGATCGCTTCTTTCATTTTTGAAAAGTCCTCTGAAAAATGAAGGAATCAATCTGATTGGTTGCGATGGGCAACTCAGAAACTTTTCCAGGAAAATCTGCTGAGTTGCCCATAGCAACCAATCAGATCGCTTCTTTCATTTTTTAAAAAGCCTCTGAAAAATGAAGGAAGCAATTTGATTGGTTGCTATGGGCAACTCAACAGCTTTTCCAGGAAAGTAAAGTTTAACCACAACACTGTAACACTCTGTCCACCCTGGGACTCGAACCAGTGATGGTCTCCCATCCCACCGTACTGCCGAGACGGTCCTGCTTATCTCACATGCAGTGAGATCCCCATAGACCACAATTAGCCTATTGGTTTTAATGGGCAAAAAATCATAGAGTTGATGCACAAGTCACAGTTCTCTATACCATTAATGAAGGGAGGGCTCAATATTCGCAAATTTGCGCATATGCGCACAAATTTTCACATAAGCACAAAAAAAGCGAATATTCGTAATTATGAATATATAGTGCTCTATTTGCAATATTCGTGATTAAAATTCGAATTGCGAATATTCGTGAACAACACTAGTCGCTGCAAATACAGGGAAAGAGTTTAAACATGCATCGGGTAAGCATAAGGCTATCCTTCATATAAGATAGGGCCAGGGACTATTGATAGGATTCAGATTATTGGGCAGACTAGATGGGCCAATTGGTTCTTATCTGCCGACACATTCTATGTTTCTATACTGTATGGATATCAGAAAAATGGTTCCAAGCTCTTATTTCTTTATTAAATTCACTACTTTGGGGCAGGAAAGCACGAGAATGAAATATGTTTCTTTAACGTTAGCTGAGCACGATGGGGGTTGGGCACTTTTTTTCAAGGTACTTTTTAGCACTAAAATTGCAGACCATTATGAGAAGGAGGGAAAATGTAGTCCTATTTTTTCTCTCTAAGGGTATGTTCAAACTATGGAATTCCCGCGGAATTCCACGGGCGGAATTCCGCAAGCCGAATTCCGCGGTGTGAACTTAACATTAGTGTGAATGGGTTTCCGCGAGACCCGTTCACACTGCGGATTTTCAGCGCCGCTGAAATTGTTCCGCGCAAAGAAAGAACATGTTCATTCTTTGCACGGAAGTCCGCGAGCACTGCATAGCTGTCAATGGTGACGGCTCAGTGCCGCCCGGTTCTACCGCCGCCGCCGGCTGCCAGTCTGAATCTCCGCTCGCTGAATTCAGCGAGCGGAGATTCCGTTCACACACTGTAGTGTGAACATACGCTAATGGGTCGTTATAAGGATATTTTTGAGATTTTGGAAGCTGGGATACTCACTACACCCATGCATATCTAGATAATAAAGTATGGGAGGAACTTAAAAAAATGTTAAAATCACATGGAGTTTTGACTTTACTTCATTATGGTCGAATAAAGCACTTAAAGAATTCCTTAAAATTAAAGATTTACTCTTTTGGATGAAAAGGGGCTTATTTATGTAAATCAATTATACGCTTTAGGTCAAATAAAGTCGTTTGAAGAGATAGCCCATAAGTGTGTGGGGGGAAGACAATCAGAAACATTGTTTTTTACAAATAAGTAACACAGATCGTAAACCAATAAAAGGAGAGACTGGAGATTTCAGGGATTCTATATATAAGAAAAGTTTAATTAGACTATTTCCTTATGCAAAGTTGCTGTCTGGGCATGCTGGGAGTTGTGGTTCGCAGCGGTTGGGGGTTCACAGCTTGGAGACCACTGCTATAGAGGGTGCAAATGTATCTGAGCCCTGGAACTCAAATAATGTGAAATATGAGATGATCAAAATGGAGCCCCTGCGCTAATTACTTGGGTTCTGGGGTCTGTAAGGTCCATAGTAAAAACATCAGGTTCTGTCTATAGCAGATACTAAATCATGGCAGCTCTAAGAAACAAGCAGTCATCGTGACATCAGACATGTGATGTCATAGACAGCTGGAGTCATGACATTCCACTGACAGCCGCCCGAGCCTTCAGTCTGTAATTGTTCCTGTGCGATTAGTGAGAATAGTGAGATTAGCGTCTTCTTCTTCTACTTGTCTGAAATGGAGCTAAAAGGACTGGGGTTCGTCCCCCTCCTGTTGGCATTTTGGTGTGCGGCCTGGCTTGCCACCAGCTACATCATGACGGTCGTCCTTGGCCATGCCGCCTCGCCACTGATGAGCATCAGGTAAGATAAACAAGCACAAGATTCTTATTTCATGGGTTGGGAGTGAGGAAATATCCACAATAACATTGGTTTCTTTTCCTTCACAGTGACGTGGGAAATTTCTTTCCCGAAAGCATATTATTCAGAATTGGATTCATAGGGATGTCCATTGGCACTTTGGTACTAACCTTTCTTATTTATAAGTATATGGTTATGCATACTGAAGAGTTCAGGGGTCATCAGGTCCTGATCCAGAGGATCCTGCTGGCCATTGTGTGGGCCTCCTGTTTTTCCACAGCTGTTATGCATGTATTGTCCCCCGAAGAATATCCCAGGATACACTTTGTCAGCACGATAATTTCCATTACATGTGAAGCCTTATACTACCTTGGGCAGTCCATCCAGATGTATAAATTACCAGGAGCAAAAAAAGTCATCCACCATAGTAGATGCACCTGCTGTGGCCTGACTTTTGTCTGTGTAGTTTTCTATTTTGGATATGAAACATTAAAGGAATTATTCCATAATGATGAAGACTGGGACGAGATCCGTGAAATCCCCATCATAATCATGGAGTGGGTGATGCTTCTACTGATCCTGATAAACATCGTGACCTATTATTCCACCATGCAGAGGTTAATGTTAACCGTCTCCAGAAACAGCTGCACACTCTCTCTTAGAGTAAGAATTGATGACTTCGGGGTGTAGACCACCACGGGGGCCATCAATTGGACTTCTGGGAGAGATACTGCACAGGACACGGAAAACATCTAAAGAAGAATAACTGGGGGACTACATATGGTGCCAGTAATCATGACACAATAATATGAGCTGGTGATATTACCTATACAAAAAAAAATAAAAAAAATATTTTAAAAAAATATTGGTGTGTGACGTGTAATACCTAGTTAGAAAAACAGAATCAAATTCATCATTATAACCCCCTCTGCATTACCCTGTTTATTATTTTTCAAGCAAGCACTTTGTTCTAATTCGTCCACTCTCTGGCGTGCTCCTTGTATAAGGGGTTTGGGATACCCTTTTTGTTTAAAACGATCCTCCAGGTTCTCTAGTTGTTGTAGGCATTTTTGTGTGGAAGAACAATTCCTTCGGATTCTTTTCATTTGAGCGAATGGAATGTTCTTCTTCCATTATTTAAGATGGCAACTGTTAAAGTCGAGGTATCTGTTTGCATCCACCTCCTTAAAATAGTTGGCAGTATGCAAACAGCCATCCTGAATATAGATATTTAAATCCAGGAACTCAAATTTTTTGGGGGACTGATGCAGCGCTGCCTTTGGCAATCTCTGGCTCTGCCATAGCACTTTTTTTGAGGGGGTGTGTCGGCTGCCCCTTCGTCTGGTGGTCAACACTAGTGTTGCTCGCAAATATTCGCAATTATTCGCGAATATCGCGAATTCGCGAATATTTGCCAATATAGCACTATATATTCGAAATTACGAATATTGTTTTTTTTTTCCCCAGTACACATCACAGTGATCATCCTTCTCTGCTTCCAGCTTGTGTGGTATAAAGAAGGCTCTAATACTACTGTGTGAGACTGGCGTACGAATTTTCGCATATGGGAAAATTAGCATATGCGAATTTTCGTTTATGAAATGTTTTCGCATATGGTAATTTTCGCACATGCAAATTTTCGTTTATGCTAATTTTCGCATATGCGAAGATATAACGCGAATATTACAAATATGCGAATTTAGCGAATATATGACGAATATTCGTCCATATATTCGCGAAATATCGCGAATTCGAATATGGCCTATGCTGCTCAACACCAGTGGTCTGACCAGTACTGTACACAGTATTCCATGTGTGGTCTGACTAGTGATTTGTACAGCATTAGAATAATTTCCTTGTCATGGGCATCTATACCCCTATTGATGCCTCCCATGATTGTATTTGCCTTGGCAGCAGCTGCCCGACACTGGTCACGTCAGCTAAATTTACTGTTAACTAAGACTCCCAAGTCCTTTTCTATGTCAGTCGTCCCAAGTGTTCTCCCATTTAACACATAATCCCAGCCCGGATTTTTCCTCCCCATGTGCAATACCTTAAATTTATCAGTGTTGAACCTCATCTGCCACTTCTCAGCCCAAACCTCCAACCTATCCAGATCCATTTGTAACAGTGCTATGTCTTCTATAGTGTTATCTACTATACACAGTGCACTGTCCTCTATAGTGTTTACCGCTTTACAGAGTTTAGTATCATCTGCAAAGGTTGTTACTTTACTATTCAACCCCTCTACAAGGTCATTTTTAAAAATATTAAACAGAACAGGACCCAAGACTGACCCCTGTGGTCCCCAATAGTAACAGTCACCCAATCAGAATAAGTACCATTAATAGCCACCCTCTGTTTCCTATCACTGAGCCAGTTACTTACCCACTTACACACATTCTCCCCCAGCCCCATCCTTCTCATTTTATGCACCAACCTTTTATGTGGCACCATATCAAATGCTTTGGAAAATCCAGATATACGACATCCAGCAATTGCCCCTGGTCCAGTCTGGAGCTCACCTCCTCATAAAAGCTGATCAGGTTAGATTGACAGGACCGATCCCTCATAAAGCCATGTGATATGGGGTCATACATTTATATTTATTAAGATATTGCAAAATAGCATCTCTTAGAAAACCCTCAAACAATTTACATACAACAGAGGTTAAACTAACAGGTCTATAATTCCTGGGGTCACCTTTTGTTCCCTTTTTAAATAGTGGCACCACATTTGCTATGCGCCAGTCCTGGGGAACAGTCCCTGTTGCTATAGAGTCCCGGAATATTAAAAATAGAGGTCTTACATTACTTAATTCCTTTAGAACATGGGGGTGAATGCCATCTGGACCTGGTGATTTGTCTCTTTTGATTTTTTGTAGGTGGCACTGTACTTCTTCAGGTGACCTGTACTTCTTCATGGGTTAGACATTTGACCTGTACTGGAGAGTTTACCTTATCACACTGTATTTCACCTGGCATTTCATTTTCCTCTGTGAATACAGTGGAGAAGAATTTGTTTAATATATTTGCTTTTTCCTGATCCCCGTTTATAATTTCTTCCTCATTATTTTTTTTAGGGGCTTACACTTTCATTTTTGACCTTTTTGCTATTTATATAGTTAAAGAACATTTTGGGGTTAGTTTTACTCTCTTTGGCAATGAGTCTTTCTGCCTCTATTTTTGTGGTTTTTATCTGTTTTTTTTTTTACATAATTAAAATTTTTCTTCTCTATAGCTTTTTAATGCTTCTTCACTGCTGTCCTGTTTTAGTATTTTAAATGCTTTATTTTTGTCCTTTATTGCCCCTTTTAATGTTTTTATTCATCCATATTGGTTTTCTTTAATTTCTTACCCTTTTATTCCCATAAGGTATATATTTATTACGGTGATAATTTAAGATATCTTGAAAAGTCTGCCATTTAGTGTCAGTATTCTTGTTTTTGAGGACATTATCCCATTTTATATTGTTAAGGGCTTCTCTTAGCTGATCAAACTTTGCCTTCCCCCACCATGGTCACTGTAGGGATGGTATTGGGCAGGTGATGGGCAGTGCCTGGTTTCCCCCAGACATGATGCTGCCCCCACCATGGTCACTGTAGGGATGGTATTGGGCAGGTGATGGGCAGTGCCTGGTTTCCCCCAGATATGATGCTGCCCCCACCATGATCACTGTAGGGATGGTATTGGGCAGGTGATGGGCAGTCCCTGGTTTCCCCCAGACATGATGCTGCCCCCACCATGGTCACTGTAGGGATAGTATTGGGCAGGTGATGGGCAGTGCCTGGTTTCCCCCAGACATGATGCTGCCCCCACCATAATCACTGTAGGGATAGTATTGGGCAGGTGATGGGCAGTATCTGGTTTCCCCCAGACATGATGCTGCCCCCACCATGATCACTGTAGGGATGGTATTGGGCAGGTGATGGGCAGTCCCTGGTTTCCCCCAGACATGATGCTGCCCCCACCATGGTCACTGTAGGGATAGTATTGGGCAGGTGATGGGCAGTGCCTGGTTTCCCCCAGACATGATGCTGCCCCCACCATGATCACTGTAGGGATGGTATTGGGCAGGTGATGGGCAGTGCCTGGTTTCCCCCAGACATGATGCTGCCCCCACCATGATCACTGTAGGGATGGTATTGGGCAGGTGATGGGCAGTGCCTGGTTTCCCCCAGACATGATGCTGCCCCCACCATGATCACTGTAGGGGTGGTATTCGGCAGGTGATGGGCAGTGCCTGGTTTCCTCCAGACATGATGCTGCCCCCACCATGATCACTGTAGGGATGGTATTGGGCAGGTGATGGGCAGCGCCTGGTTTCCTCCAGACATGATGCTGCCCCCACCATGATCACTGTAGGGATGGTATTGGGCAGGTGATGGGCAGTGCCTGGTTTCCCCCAGACATGATGCTGCCCCCACCATGATCACTGTAGGGATGGTATTGGGCAGGTGATGGGCAGTGCCTGGCTTCCCCCAGACATGATGCTGCCCCCACCATGATCACTGTAGGGATGATATTGGGCAGGTGATGGGCAGTGCCTGGCTTCCCCCAGACATGATGCTGCCCCCACCATGATCACTGTAGGGATGGTATTGGGCAGGTGATGGGCAGTGCCTGGTTTCCTCCAGACATGATGCTGTCCCCACCATGATCACTGTAGGGATGGTATTTGGCAGGTGATGGGCAGTGCCTGTTTTCCCCCAGACATGATGCTGGTTCCATCACATCAGAGAATCTTGTTCCTCACATTCTGATCCCTTAGATCTTTCTCTGTAATCTCCAGACATCTTCAATGTGTTATTACCAGGGGCGTAGCTAGAAACCACAGGGCCCTGGTGTGAAAAAGTGCCCTGTGCCCCCCTTCCACCTAATGACCCGCTTCCCCAATCCCGGACAACCCCTTACTCGGCCTCACAAAGAAACTCGGAAACACAAAGAAACATTATAACTGTATGTACCTTTAACCTCCCACCTACACATCCCATACTTCACCATAAGCCCTCCCCTTCCCTAAGCAAGAAGAAGCTGCGCATGCGCAGCAAAACGCGTTGCATTCAATAAACCCTCTGATTTTATCCTGCCTTGTGACGGTTCCTTTCTGCGCCGGACTAACTCCTAACCTCACGGTCATCCTATCTTGGTTCCTAAGCAAGACAAGACAAGGTGTTGGTGCAAAAAAGGCCTCAGCAGTCTACTTTATTAAATAACCAATTAAAATATTGTAAACATAACAACAATTGTATGAACATCATACATAGAACCAGAACCCACAACAACTTATAAAGTATCCCTAGCGCAGGAGAAGAACCTGAAGGCACCATTACTGAACCAAAGGGGTGGGGCTTCACTTGCTCCTAGCTGTAGCTCACCTGCCCAGGATCACCATTTGTGAAGCCCACAAATCTTCCTGTGCCCATGTCCACATGGACGTCACCATCGGGCTGGGAACCGCTCCCATTCCACCTCCACACTCCATCCAATACGGCCATCATGCCGTCCAATGGTGCCTCCAGATCCCTCTCCAGACCCAGCTGCTGCAACAGTCCTAAAAAAAGGGCGGGCGGGAACGTTCCTTACCCTGGCCTTTTAACACACACATCATTCATATATCATACTCACTGTACATACACACACATCATTCATTCACACGCCGCCTCCAGACCCCAAATCCACCTCCCCCGCTCCTCCGGACCCCAAATCTCATATCAAGCACCCCCTCTCCTCCTCTGCACCCCAAATCCCATATCCCACCCCACCCCCCCCAGACCCCGAATCTCATAACCCCCCTGCTTCTCCGGACCCCAGATCTCCCCTAAGCAAACCCCCCCCCCCCACCCACAGCCCACTCCACCGCCTCTTCACCTGTGGCCGCCATTAAGATCAGCACTGAGGACTGCTGATGTCCGGCTTCCGTAGGAGGTAGCGCTGCACTCACGGCTAGGGAGTGCAGTGCCGCAGCATGGCCATTGCTGCAGGCATTAGGAGCCTGATTGCGTATCAGAGTGCACTCTGGGGCGCTGGGGGGGGGGGGGTTGGTTGCCTTATGGGGCTTATGGATTGTGGCTCTGGCTAGCGCTAGGGAGCCCTGTGCTATGGGGCCCGATCACAATGGCGACCTTTGCGACCTCTACAGCTACGCCACTCGTTATTACTAAATAAGCTTCTTTCTGCAATAAAGCCCAGATTGTAGGGGCTGCAGTGATGGTTCTGGACCTTCTGGAAGTTTTTCCCATCTGCACACAGGATCTTTGGAGCTCAGTGACCATTGGGTTTAGGGTCACCTCTCTTACCAAGACCCTTTCCCCCCAATTACTTAGTTTGGTGGGGCAGAAGCTCTAAAAAGAATCATGGTTGGTCCAAATTTCTCCCATGTATTATGAATTATAGAGACCACTCTGCTCTTCGGAACTTCCAAATCTATGGCTCCACACAACCCTGTCTCCGTGCACTACAGGCAGTTCGTTCCGCCTCACGACTTGGTTTTCGCTCTGATATGCATTCTACTCCTAAACTCCCCTAGTGAAAAGGGTGATTCAGCAGAACCCTACAATGCGGTAAAAAAGTCAGCCACCAATTGTGCAAGTGCTTCCACTTATAAAGATGAGGCTGTAATTTCCATGATAGGTTATAACCTCAACTATGAGAGACAGAATGAGAAAAAAAAATCCATAAAATCACATTGTCTGATTTTTAAAGAATTTATTTGCAAATTATGGTGGGAAAATAAGTATTTGGTCAATAACAAAAGTTCATCTCAATACTCTGTTATATACTCTTTGTTGGCAATATCACATGCAAACATGTAATTTACACACCCTGGGGACAAAAGACTAGCCCAATAAGCATTGTATTTTTATATTAAGTTAAAGGGGTACTCCGCTGCCCTGTGTCGGAAGCTCCGCTCCCCAGTGTCCGGAAGTTTATTGTTCCGGACGCTGTGTGCGGGCTTCCGTGTTCAGGGCTGCCCCTCGTGACGTCACGCCCGCCCCCTTCGTGAGGGGGCGGGCGTGACGTCACGAGGGGCGGCCCTGAACATGGAAGCCCGCACACAGAGTCCGGAACAATAAACTTCCGGACGCTGGGGAGCGGAGCTTCCGACACAGGGCAGCGGAGTACCCCTTTAATGAGAGGTGCCCCAAGAACAGGACTACCTATGCATAGTAACTGCTAGATGGTACTAAAAAATGGGGGTGGCTAGATGATGGATCACCACTAATGTGTACAAAAAGCCTTTATAGACTCCAAACAATGAATTAAACCCAAAAAGGAGAATAAATGAGCTATTCACACAAAAATCTATGCAAAAATAGACACATTTTATTAACACATAATTTGAACATACATAAAAGTTTAAAAACAAGGAGGAATCACAACAAAAGAGGCGGCAGTCTGGGACACTTCATATATGCATGTGCTGTATGAATATATGGTAAGTACACAAATGGTGAGGTTGGTATAGAAAAATTTATATATAATATGGATATGTATACGGCTGGGCAGTATATAATGCACAAAAAATATATCAGAAACTTTTAGCTACATGCTATGTGCAAAAAGATCACAATGAATATATATGCAGGTAAAGTGTTGCAAGTGCAGAGAAGGTGCAAGAACTGCTGCAGCAGAAAAAAGCCGAACAAAGTACCAAATACCAACCACACTGAAAATGAGAGTCCAGGGTCCCAGGATACCGCCACCCCAACACGTGTTTCAGTCCTTAGACCTTCATCCGCGGACCGAAACATGTGTTGGGGTGGCGGTATCCTGGGACCCTGGACTCTCATTTTCAGTGCCCTTGCTGATGGGAGGAGGTTTTCACCAAAATCTCACCATACATGGCCCCATTAATTCTTTCCTTTACACGGATCAGTCGTCCTGGTCCCTTAGCAGAAAAAACAGCCCCAAAGTAAGATGTTTCCACCCCCATGCTTCACAGTAGGCATGGAGTTCTTTGGATGCAACTCAGAATTCTTTCTCCTCCAAAGAAGACGAGTTGAGTTTTTACCAAAAAGTTCTACTTTGGTTTCATCTGACCATATGACATTCTCCCAATCCTCTTCTGCATTGGGAGTATATCAAATGCTCTCTAGAATGTCAAATGCTCTCTTGCAAACTTAAGATGGGCCCGAACATGTACTGGCTTAAGCAGGGGGACATGTCTGGCATTTGAGTCCCTGGTGGCGTAGTGTGTTACTGATGGTAGCCTTTGTTACTTTGATCCCAGCTCTCTGCAGGTCATTCACTTGGTCCCCCCCGTGTGGTTCTGGGATTTTTGCTCACCGTTCTTGTGATCTTTTGGACACCACGGGGTGAGATCTTGTGTGGAGCCCCAGATCGAGGGAGATTATCAGTGGTCTTGTATGTCTTCCATTTTCTAATAATTGCTCCCACAGTTGATTTCTTCACACCAAGCTGCTTGCCTATTGCAGATTCAGTCTTCCCAGCCTGTTGCAGGTTAACAATTTTGTTTCTGGTGTCCTTCGACAGCTCTTTGGTCTTGGCCATAGTGGAGTTTGGAGTGTGACTGTTTGAGGTTGTGGACAGGTGTCTTTTATACTGATAACAAGTTCAAACAGGAGCCATTAATACAGGTAATGAGTGGAGGACAGAAGGTTACAGGTCTGTGAGAGGCAGAAATCTTGCTTGTTTGTAGGGGACCAAATACTTATTTTCCACCATAATTTGCAAATAAATTCTTTAAGAATCAGACAATGGGATTTTAAGGATTTTTTTTTTCTCGTTCTGTCTCTCATGGTGTATACCAGTATACCAGTGATGAAAATTACAGGCCTCTCTCATCTTTTAAGTGGGAGAGCAATTGGTGGCTGACTAAATACTTTTTTGCCCCACTGTAATTTAACTAGACCCCCGAGGGCAATACCGCTGGCCCTCCTGGGAGCCAAGAACAAGGAGTAAGAACCTTCAGCTTCCCAGTGGGGTCTAGTCATCCTTTTTAAGGGCTCACTGGATCCCATTGCAATTATTCCGTCCCCACCATTATCCAGGGACACAGGATTCACCTCTCCGACTGTCGATCTGTCTTCTTGTAGACCGCGGTGGGACATCTGCTTCACATTTTCCCCCCTTATGTTTGAGCCTGTTTTAAATTGTGCCGTGTTATCCGCAGCCCCGGTGATGGCGTGTGGAGTTACAGATGGGCCAGCGAGGGTGTCTCTGTTCTGCGTAAAGGCTTTGTTTACATTCTACAAATTGCTTAATGGCCGGTCCCGAAAGTTCATATGAAATGTCTACTCCCAACCTTAAACGCTTTATGATCTCTGTTTACAACAACGCGTTTCAAGGCTTGCCACCGAGTTAGACATGTGCTTACATTCCCCGAATTATCCACTTCTCCCATATGATGCCATGTGGGATAGAAGAACATGGAAAAATGTCCTCCTGGGCTTGTCAACTGGGGTCTCCTAACTGAACCAGCTGAGGGCGGAACAGGAAGTGCTGTCATAGGGACTCGGCCAACACTCGATGGTCAACACTCGATTCTGAATCTGTAACATGGACCACAGGTATCCAAGGAAAAGAAACAAACAAAAAAGGTGTGTTTGTTTTCCTTGGATACCTGTAATATCTATACCTGCCTAGAGTTGAACATATAGAGAGAAAATAATACATCCTGACTAAAAATACAGTTCTGACTACCAAACATTTGACTGAGAAAATTATTATTACTCTCTGGCATTATGCATTTCGCTAACAACAGTACTGACTGAATAATGAGACAAAATAAGACATAGTTGGACTGAATAAGACATTACTGAGCACAATAACAAGACTGTCTAGGTTTATATATTCCTGACCACTAGGCAATTCTGACTAAAACATTTTTTTAGACTGGCACATTTTTTTGTATGGCACTAGAGTGGTTAGGCATTAAATTAAAGAAAGAATGAAAAGACTTAGGAAGTTCACGGAATAATCCGGGTACTAATGCGTAGTGGTTACTTCTTGGCTAAGTGCCAGGTGCATATTCTTGAACTTGTTGCAGAACTTGTAAACATAAACTGTCGCAGTCCTCGGCCAAGACTTGAAGGTCAACACTCGACTCTGAATCTGTAATGTGGACCACAGGTATCCAAGTCCTCGGCCAAGACTCGAAGGTCAACACTCGACTCTGAATCTGTAATGTGGACCACAGGTATCCAAGTCCTCGGCCAAGACTCGAAGGTCAACACTCAACTCTGAATCTGTAATGTGGACCACAGGTATCCAAGTCCTCGGCCAAGACTCGAAGGTCAACACTCGACTCTGAATCTGTAATGTGGACCACTGGCCGCGCCAGTGCCGGAATTTCTGTTTGTTTTCCTTGGATACCTGTAATATCTATACCTGCCGTGACCTTAATGTAGCTTTCTCCTAATCTTCACCAGAAGATCGCAGCTCTGAGGCACGTGAACGCTCAACCGCCGACAGACATATTTCACAGAATATTCCGGGTACTAATGCGTAGTGGTTACTTCTTGGCTAAGTGCCAGGCACATATTCTTGAACTTGTAAACATAAACTGTAGCAGTCCTCGCCCAAGACTCGAAGGTCAACACTCGACTCTGAATCTTTAATGTGGACCACAGGTATCCAAATCCCCAGCCAAGACTCGAAGGTCAACACTCAACTCTGAATCTGTAATGGGGACCACAGGTATCCAAGGAAAACAAACAAAAATTCCGGCACTGGCGCAGCCAGTGCCGGGATTTTTGTTTGTTTTCCTTGGATACCTGTAATATCTATACCTGCCGTGACCTTTATGTAGCTTTCTCCTAATCTTTGCTCGACCCCCGCCGGACATATTTCCCCAGTAACACGAATCATCGGTAGCTCAGATGTTTGGCGCCTCATTTAATGAGACACTTTTGTCCTTTCGTCAGTTTTTTCCCCAAGGAACACTTGTATCTTTTCTTAATCTTCTGTCCAGACTCTTAGTAACTTTCTTTTATTTTTTAACTTTTTGGCCTTATTGTTGTCCTGTTATAGTTTCATGTGTTTTTCGATGTTTATGTTGATATTTTACACAATCGGGAACCTCTCCATCCATATCAACGAACAAGTAGCTTTTAGGTTGACATTTAACGGATTTGCAATGCGCACAAAGACAGCGGAGTCGGCACTACTGACCCTTGGATTTATATGCCTTCGAAAAGGGGTGTGGGATCCAAAAACAGCGGTGCTCCGTTGTAAGCAGTAGCAAATCCGAACAGTTCATGTGAGAACAAGAATACAACGGCACTTACAACATGGATGCAAAAATCCCATTTATTTACTCACATAGGTCGCCAGGATACACATACAGGGGAGGGAGTAGACAGATCGGAACGACGTCCGTTTCGCGGGGGGGCAGCCGCTTCTACTGGTTCCTCTGGTCTCACTCAGGACACGCCTTTTTAACTGGGTTTCAGCAAAGGGGCAGGGGCTGTTAACCCCTCCTAGCCCAAAACCACAGTGTCCACTTAGAACATCACAAGGTGAGGATAATAGTAACATAAGAAAAAACCTCTAAAAACATTATGGAAGCATGTTCACACGGCGTCACATTCCATATCTATAGGTCCAAGTACAGATAAAGGTATAACATTGTGTATTAACATTCTGGACAATAACTTCTTCTTCATTAAACACACTTAAAGGGTTACTCCACTGGAAAACATTATTATTATTATTATTTTAAATCAACTGGTGCCAGAAAGTTAAACAGATTTGTAAATTACTTCTATTAAAAAAAATCTTGGTCCTTCCAGTACTTATCAGCTGCTGTTATGTTCCACAGGAAGTTCTTTTATTTTTGAATTTCCTTTCTGACTGGCCACAGTGCTCTCTGCTGACACCTCTGTCCATTTTAGGAACTGTCCAGAGCAGGAGAGGTTTTCTATGGGGATTTGCTCCTACTCTCGACAGTTCCTGACATGGACAGATGTGTCAGCAGAGAGCACTGTGGTCAGACAGAAAGGAAATTAAAAAAAGAAAATGACTTCCTGTGGAACATACAGCAGCTGATAAGTACTGGAAGGATTAAGATTATTTTTTTTTTTTATAGAAGTAATTTACAAATCTGTTTAATTTTCTAGCACCAGTTGGTTTGAAAAAAAAAAATGTTTTCCAGTGGAATACCCCTTTAAGTCGAAAATAGGAGGCGTCCAGCACCAAGAAGGCAGATAAAATCGATTTATTAGAGGTACAAAAACGTAGCAAACAGCATACAAGGAGCGTAGTGCCTACGCGTTTCGGGCTGGTGTGCCCTTAGTCATGGCATGATGCCATGACTAAGGGCACACCAGCCCGAAACACGTAGGCACTACGTTCCTTGTATGCTGTTTGCTACATTTTTGTATCCATCTGTCTGCTCCCTCCCCGTATGTGTATCCTGCCGACCTATGTGAGTAAATAAATGGGATTTTTGTATCCATGTTGCGATGGCCGTTGTATTCTTGTTCTCACATGAATTTATCAGATTTGCTGTGGATTTTCCATCTGGATTTGCGCTCGAAAAAACCATAGCGGAATACAGTAACAGTAAAGACAGGCACCGAATTATCTTAATTATTTATACACTATAGAAAATGTTTGACTGGTGACCAACCTCAGCGATCATGCCGATAAATAGAGATTAGGGCTTTAAAAGGACAAATGACAGCTGGCGGGGGTTTTGGGTGACCGGCACCCCTGCAACACGAGTGTGGGGTGCCGATCAGTAAAAATGGCTGGGGGAGGCCTCTGGAGGGCCATGGTGCCGGACATATTAGATCTGCAGGCTGTACTAGCAGAGCGCCGATCTAACTGGTCATGTGCAACATTGATCAGTATAAGCAATCTAACGACTTCTTGTAAAAGTGTAATATATATATATATATATATATATATATATATATATATATATATATATAAAAAAGCAAAGGAGCAACAGCACTCTAAAATCCGAAAGATATAAAAGAGAAGGTGCAGGCAACCTGTAAAAGGATCAAGTCCAACGATCCATCCAAATATATAAAAGGAAGATCAGGGCAGCACTCCAATAACGTGAAAAAAGGTAAAATTTATTCCATCAAAACAATGTGCAAAACAGCAGGCTGCTGTTTTGCACATTGTTTTGATGGAATAAATTTTACCTTTTTTCACGTTATTGGAGTGCTGCCCTGATCTTCCTTTTTTATATATATAAATATGACAGAAGAAAGAGGAGTCCAGCGTCCAATAACTCGGAGGATAATATTTATTTCACCAGATGGTCATAACAGGAACACAGGGTACAGTGACGCATTTCGGCCTTACAACAAAGCCTTAGTCATACATGGTGTATGACTAAGGCTTTGTTGTAAGGCCGAAACGCGTCACTGTACCCTGTGTTCCTGTTATGACCATCTGGTGAAATAAATATTATCCTCCGAGTTAATGGACGCTGGACTCCTCTTTCTTCTGTCGTTCAATTTGGGTGAGGTTCACGCCCTGTCCGCGCGCACCTGGGGTGAGCTGAAGCACTGTTGTTTATATATATATATATATATATATATATATATATATAGATAGATAGATAGATAGATATATAAGACCCTCTCCTAATAAAAAAATTTTAGAACCCCACCCCCCCTTTTTTACCATTTTCAAATAATAAATAAATAAAGGCATTTGGTATCGGCGCATGCGTAACTGTCCGAACTATTGAACTTTAGGTACGGGGATTGGAGCACAAAGGGGGAGATTTATTAAAACCGGTTCAGAGGAAAAGTTGTCCAGTTGCCCATAGCAACCAATCATCTTGCTTCTTTCATTTCTAACAAGGCCTCTGGAAAATGAAAGAAGCAATCTGATTGGTTGCTATGGGCAACTGGGCAACTTTTCCTCTGCACAGGTTTTGATAAATCTCCCCCAAAGGGAGAGATAAATAGATAGATATGAGATAGATAGATATATAGATATGAGATAGATAGATATGAGATAGATATGAGATAGATAGATAGATATAAATGAGATAGATAGATAGATAGATATGAGATAGATAGATATGAGATAGATATGAGATAGATAGATATGAGATAGATAGATATGAGATAGATAGATAGATATAAATGAGATAGATAGATAGATAGATATGAGATAGATAGATATAAATGAGATAGATAGATATATAGATATGAGATAGATAAATAAATAGATAGATATGAGTTAAAAAAGATAGATAGAAATGAGAGAGATATGAGATAGATAGATAGAAATGAGATAAATAAATAGATAGATAAATATGAGATAAAAATATAGATAGATATGAGATAGATAGATAGATAGATGTGAGATAGATATGATATAGATAGATAGATAGATAGATAGATATGAGATAGATAGATAGATAGATAGATATGAGATAGATATGATATAGATAGATATGAGATTGATAGATATGAGATAGATGTGATATAGATATGAGATAGATAGATAGATAGAAATGAGATAAATAAATAGATAGATAAATATGAGATAAAAATATAGATAGATATGAGATAGATAGATAGATAGATATGAGATAGATAGATATGAGATAGATATGATATAGATATATATGAGATAGATAGATATGAGATAGATATGATATAGATAGATATGAGATAGATATGAGATAGATAGATATGAGATAGATAGATATGAGATAGATAGATAGATAGATATGAGATAGATAGATATGAGATAGATATGATATAGATATATATGAGATAGATAGATATGAGATAGATATGATATAGATATGAGATAGATATATAGATAGATAGATATGAGATAAATAGATAGATAGATATGAGATAGATAGATAATGAGATAGATAGATATGAAATAGATAGATATGAGATAGATAGATATGAGATGGATGGATAGATAGATATGAGATAGATAGATAGATAGATATGAGATATATAGATATGAGATAGATAGATAGATATGAGATAGATATGAGATAGATAGATAGATATGAGATAGATAGATAGATAGATATGAGATAGATATGAGATAGATAAATAGATATGATATAGATAGATAGATAGATATGAGATATGCAGATAGATAGATAGATAGATATGAGATATGTAGATAGATAGATAGATATGAGATATGTAGATAAATAGATATGAGATAGATAGATAGATAGATATGAGATAGATATGAGATATATAGATAGATATGAGATAGATAGATAGATAGATATGAGATAGATAGATAGATAGATATGAGATAGATATGATATAGATAGATATGAGATTGATAGATATGAGATAGATGTGATATAGATAGATATGAGATAGATAGATAGATATGAGATAGAAATATATGAGATAGATATGAGATAGATAGATAGATATGAGATAGATAGATAGATAGATAGATATGAGATAGATAGATAGATAGATAGAAATGAGATAAATAAATAGATAGATAAATATGAGATAAAAATATAGATAGATATGAGATAGATAGATAGATAGATATGAGATAGATAGATATGAGATAGATATGATATAGATATATATGAGATAGATAGATATGAGATAGATATGATATAAATAGATATGAGATAGATAGATAGATAGATATGAGATAGATATGAGATATATAGATAGATATGAGATAGATAGATAGATAGATATGAGATAGATAGATAGATATGAGATATATAGATAGATATGAGATATGCAGATAGATAGATAGATATGAAATATGTAGATAGATAGATAGATAGATAGATATGAGATATGTAGATAGATAGATAGATATGAGATAAGGAAGTAGGAAGAGCAGCACAACCTAGGTTGAAGACAGCGGGTGCAGGCAGTAGGAAGGTCCCGGGTCAGGGGTCCTATAGATATCCACACCACAAACGAAAGACCGCAGCACTCCAGTAGATAAAGGTGAATAAGATTTATTGACCCAACATCAAGGAACAACGTTTCAACTGCCCAATTGCAGTCTTTCTCAAGCAACAACCAGTGGGAGTGACAGAATATTTATACAGGAAGTGTACATAACATTAACAAGATGAATTAAGTGATTAAGAGCATATTAATAAGAAATACATCCACAAAATGTATTAATAAAGTGCATCGGTGCATTGTGCATTATAAGACATAGCTGCATTACACTGCGCACAGTGTTCTGCATATGTAATCGTGATGGTGGCAGTAAAAGATGTAATGAGAGAGGCAAAACATACATAATAAGATACATTGAGTATACAATATCATTCTAATTACCATGCAAGCCGCCTGTAACATGCTTAAGGGGGTGGCGTGGGATGCCGCTCATACTTCCGGCGCATCGCGCCATTCCAAAGGTCAGAGCGCATGCTTGTG
Source organism: Hyla sarda (assembly GCF_029499605.1). Lineage (NCBI taxonomy): Eukaryota > Metazoa > Chordata > Amphibia > Anura > Hylidae > Hyla > Hyla sarda. The sequence continues at coordinate 12,222,440 of NC_079191.1, forward strand.
AAGTACCAATGATAGGCCGGCGTCGCGGGAGTCATAGAAACAAAGCACTACGTACTCGCGCGCAATGTGTCACATGACTCCTATAATGCCATAAGAGGGTCTGGCAGCCCTCACATACATAGAAGCAATATGGGTTAGTACAAGGGGGATACATACCGGAGACTCACACCCTGCGCAAAAGCACAGGGAGGGAGACCCCTAAACGCACGGGGACCTCCGGATCAGCAGAGGATCACCATGAGTATGTTGGCACATACCCCCCTATCATGTGCCCAAAAAAATGCGAGTATGGCAACAGGAGGACATAATATTAAAAGTGCATAGTACACGTTCAGACGCTTGCCATGGTATTTTTCATCTCGCGTACGTTGCCTTCTCTTGAGTGTGATCTAAAATAATAAATAAAAACATAGCATGAGATACAAATATGGTATGGTTATAATAAGTTCACATACCTATAAAAGATGTCATAAATGGTTGCTAACGGTAACAAACATTGTGATAGCTGCTTAATTTATGTTACATTCAAAATACCTGGGGTTACCACAAATTCGACATTAAGACCGTGAGGCCGCAGGGAGTTGAGTGTAAGGATCCATCGCAACTCTCGTTTTTTTAAAAGGCTTGTGCGGTCTCCACCAAACTTGAGGGGGGGGGGGGGGGGAATATGGTCAAGTAATGGGAATCTAAGGTCGTTCTCTTTATGCCCCGCCTCCAAAAAATGTTTGGAGACTGGTAGGTCAGTACGTTGCTTTCTAATTGAATAGCGATGTTGATTAATACGTTTTTTAAAAGGTAAAGTTGTTTCTCCTACGTAGATGTAACGACACGGGCAGCTAAGAACATATATCACGTGATCCATGGTACATGTGAGATATGACTTGATGGGAAATATCTGGCCCGTGCCCGGATGTACAAAATTGGGGCCTTTGATCATGTATTTACAGTTGATGCATTGTCTGCAGGGGTACGAGCCTTTGTTCTGAACTGTAATGAAAGATTGATTGGTACTTTGTTGAATGGAAATATCTGCCTTTACTAACTTGTTGCGAAGGCTAGGAGGTCTACGATAGGACATTTAGGGTAGTATCTGAAATTCCGGTATATCAAGGAAGCTCTTTTCAATGATATGCCAATACTTGCGTACCGTGCTTGCTATTTTGTGCGAGTTAGGGCTGTATGAGGTGACAAAAGCAATGCGTGTAAGGGATTTGCTAGAGGTTGGGGTGGAAAGTAAGGTGCCTCTATCCATGTCTTTAACCTTTTGTTTACTTTGTTCCACAAGGGTAGAGGGGTAGCCCCTGTCTCTGAAATTTTTTGCCATGCAATCCAGTGTTGGTATGATGTTTTCTTCTCTACTTACAATGCGTCGTGCCCTCATCATTTGACTCTTAGGTAAAGAGCGGGCCACATGTTTGGGATGAAAACTATTGTTTTTCAGAATAGAATTACAATCAGTGCTCTTAGTGAACAGATCAGTTTGTAATTGGTTACCAATGAGGGAAACTGTAGTGTCAAAAAAATTGACAGAAGTGTGGGACCAGTTAAGTGTAAATTGGATGTGCGGGTTGATTTGATTGAGGTGTGAGTAGAATGCTAGCAGTTCAGCCTCACTCCCATTCCAGATCAAAAACACATCATCTATATATCGCCACCACTTTAGCACGTGGCCAAAGTGGGGCGATACATAGATGACTCTTCCATGGCGCCCACGTATATGTTAGCATACGTGGGCGCCATGTTGGTGCCCATTGCGGTCCCCACTATCTGGGCGTACAGACAGTCGTTGAATGAAAAATAATTGTTTTCTAAGATTAATCTGAGTAAGGTGATGAGAATCTCTGTTTTAGCTGGAGTGAAATCAGAAACAATAGTGTTGTGTACTGCCATTATACCCTGTTCGTGAGGTATAGAAATATACAAACTACAAATGTCCAAGGTGGCCAAAATGATGTTGTCCGAAATTGTGAGTTGTTGAAGTTGTACAAGAAAGTCAGATGTGTCACGGATATATGACTTAGCAGAGGTGGCATATTGTCTGAGTACCTGATCTAAAAAAATGGAAAGATGACTTGTAATAGAATCCCTCCCAGAGACAATGGGTCTACCGGGAGGGTCTACCAATGTTTTATGGATCTTGGTCAAAGATGTACAAAAGTGGAGTTTTAGGATGAGGGACCAGTAATATTGGTACAATGGCTCATAAATGATTCCTTCTGAAAGAGCATTTTGTAAAATTATTCTAATCTGTCTTTCTATCTGAATTCTAGGATCTGATTGTAGAGGTTGATAGGTGGTAGTGTCATTAAATCTATAGATAGATATGAGATAGATAGGAGATAGATGGATATGAGATGGATAGATAGATATGAGATAGATAGATAGATATGAGATAGATATGAGATAGATAGATAGATAGATATGAGATAGATAGGAGATAGATATGAGATAGATAGATAGATAGATATGAGATATAGATAGATAGATAGATATAAGATAGATAGGAGATATGAGATAGATAGATAGATATGAGATGGATGGATAGATATGAGATAGATAGATAGATAGATAGATAGATATGAGATAGATAGGAGATAGATAGGAGATAGATAGGAGATAGATATGAGATAGATAGATATGAGATAGATAGATAGGTATGAGATAGATATGAGATAGATAGATAGATAGATAGATATGAGATAGATAGATATGAGATAGATAGATATGAGATAGATAGCAGAGATGAATAGATAAAGATAACTGGGTAGAAATGTACACAATGTAGCGCCCTTATATCTTGCAAATTTCTCTGTAAATTTGCTGCACAAAATTTCCAGTGCAAGTCTTGTACATGTGACCTATTGTCTGTCCACAAGAAGATCCCGACATATTTCACAGTAAGAATATTTCATCATGGAATGATATTCTCCCCATTGAAACAACACCATGGTGGATTTGCTGGGTGCCATTGGCGTCCATCGTACAACAGCTCTAGCATCTAGCACTGTGTCATGGTTCTCATTTATAAAAGAATCTGGTGCTTTACCTGCCTTTGTACGTTTCCCACTGACAAAGAAAGGGTTAATGTTACAGTCCTCATGGTGTAGTGTGTTGCCTGTTGTTTTCTATGGTTCCATGAGATCCTCCCGTGTAGTTCTGGGCAGATCTTACATGGAGCCCCCGGTGATCAGCAGACAGCGGGGTTACACTTTATGTTTGTACTGTTTGTGGTGTTTCTTCCTATTGTCTTCATTTAGGGAAATCACGGCAATGGATATTGTCTCTCTGTACATGAGGTAATGTAAGGTTGGGGTAAAAAACAGAAAAAAAGGTGAAAATCTATGTTGGTTGAGTAGAGGAAGAGTGATACAGATGCCCCTAGCAACCAATCAGATCGCTTCTTTCGTTTTTCACAGGCCTCTTTAACCCCTAAAGGACTGACCAGGATCTTTTTTTTTTATTTGACATGTGTCTCTTTAAATGGTAATAACTTTAGAACGCTTTTTCTGAGCGGAGCGATTCTGAGATTGTTTTTTCGTGATATATTGTACTTTACATAACTGGTTCATTTTTGTTGACAAATGCAGCATTTTTTGTGAAAAACGTCAAAATATTGTGAAAAACTTTTTTTTTTTTTTTTTATGGTGTACGCTGTGCGGTAAAAGTGATGTTATATTTATTCTGTGGGTCGGTACGATTATGGCGATACCATTATATGTCGCTTTCTATTTTCTTTTTCCTTTTCTGAGCAAAATTATTTTTCTGCCGTTCATTTTCCAACAGCCGTAACTTTTTTATTTTTCGTCCAACGCCATTGACTGAGGGCTTATTGTTTGCGGGATGAGTTGTACTTTTTATTGGTATCATTTTTGCGATACATACTACCTTTTGATCTTTTTTATTCCACTATTTGTACCAAAATTGGCAAATTTTGTGCTTTTTTTTATGGTTTTTTTTTACGGCGTTCACCGTGCGGGATAATTGACATTATAGTTTTATAGTACACGTCATTACGGACTTGGCAATACCTTTTATGTATAGGTATATGATTTGTGTTTTTTAATCTTTTTTGGTGATAATACAGGGCTTTTATTGGAAAAGGGGCATTTTTTATTTTTTACACTTCATACTTTTATTTAAGAACTTTTTATTTTCTTTTTTTTACACTTTTTACAGGTTATACTATGCTGCAGTACATGATCTGACCTCCTGCTGCCATAGAAACCAACGGTGACCTGCGATCGTATCGCGGCGCCGCCGTTGGTGAACAGGGGGAGAGAGCTCCCCCTGTCAACAACATAGATGCCGTGATCAGGATTCATCACAGCATCTAGGGGGTTAATGTTGTCGGGACCGGCGCAATCGCGGCGCCGGCAGCTGCGGCGGGACTGTGGCTGTGATTAACAGTCGGGTCCCGTCGCTGATCTCCTGCCGGAGATCACTAGGACGTATGCATATGTCCCATAGCGGGAAGGGGTTAAAAATGAAGGAAGTGATCTGATTGGTTGCTATGAGCAACTGCACAACTCTTCCTCTACACAAGTTTTGATAAATCTCTCCCTATGTGTGTGAACTAATAATATCTCTCCATAGAAGTATTACTAAGAACATTTAGGAACTCTTCATATGCAATAGATTTTGCACCTTGTCTCTGGACCCTTTCTATATCTGAACCTCAGGCTGGAATAACACACAGCATTTAGATAGATAGATAGATATGAGATAGATAGATAGATAGATATGAGATAGATAGATAGATAGATAGATATGAGATAGATAGATATGAGATAGATAGATAGATATGAGATAGATAGATAGATATGAGATAGATAGATAGATATGAGATAGATAGATAGATATGAGATAGATAGATAGATATGAGAGATAGATAGATAGATATGAGATAGATAGAAAGATAGATAGATATATAGATAAATAGATAGATATGAGATAGATAGATATGAGATAGATAGATGGATATGAGATAGATATGAGATAGATAGATAGATATTAGATATTAGATAGATAGATAGATATGAGATAGATATGAGATAGATAGATATGAGATAGATATGAGATAGATAGATATGAGATAGATAGATATGAGATAGATATGAGATAGATATATATGAGAGAGATAGATAGATATGAGATAGATAGATAGATATTAGATAGATAGATATGAGATAGATAGATAGATGTGAGATAGATAGATAGATAGATATGAGATAGATAGATATGAGATAGATATATATGAGATAGATATATATGAGATAGATAGATAGATGAGATAGATAGATATGAGATAGATAGATAGATAGATATGAGATAGATATGAGATATATAGATAGATGTGAGATAGATAGATATGAGATAGATAGATATGAGATAGATAGATAGATAGATAGATAGATAGATATGAGATAGATAGATAGATAGATGTGAGATAGATAGATAGATATGATATAGATAGATATGAGATAGATATGAGATAGATATGAGATAGATAGATATGAGATAGATAGATAGATAGATAGATAGATAGATAGATATGAGGTAGATAGATATGAGATAGATATGAGATAGATAGATATGAGATAGATAGATATGAGATAGATAGATATGAGATAGATAGATATGAGATAGATAGATATGAGATAGATAGATAGATAGATATGAGATAGATAGATATGAGATAGATAGATAGATAGATATGAGATAGATAGATAGATATGAGATAGATAGATAGATATGAGATAGATAGATAGATATACAGCAACAGAAGAATGTAGCAGCACACTGCCAGCACAAGGATATAGATGAAACATGAATATGCAGTAAAACATGGAGACTATACAGCTATGGTGTAATAGATGCAAATGTGAAACTATGAGATAGTGAGGCACTTAGCTCGCAAATTTGTCTCCGCCGGCGGTCAAATAGCTTGGACCGTCCCACCGCGATAAGGTGGCCTCATTGGGACGGACCCTGTGAATATGCCTCTGTGTGAACAGTTCAGTAAGCATGGCAGGGTCTGGAACATCCAAGACACCTTATATACACCTGATAGAGGTGGGTGGGGTGCAAGGCCAACATGGAGGTAGCCCCTCCCCCGTATGTGCAATACAGACAAAGAATAGGTCAGCCAGCACTTTAGTTGATACCAAACTATTATATGGACCTGGCCTACAGGTGCACGCTACTAGGCTAGATATACAGCAACAGAAGAATACAGCAGCACACTGCCAGCACAAGGATATAGATGAAACATGAACATGCAGATAAAACATGGAGATATACAGCTATGGTGTAATAGATGCAAATGTGAAACTATGAAATAGTGAGGCACTTAGCTCGCAAATTTGTCTCCGCCGGCGGTCAAATAGCTTGGACCGTCCCACCGCGATAAGGTAGCCACCCACCTCTATCAGGTGTGTATATAAGGTGTCTTGGATGTTCCAGATCCTGCCATGCTTACTGAACTGTTCACACAGAGGCATATTCACAGTGTAGGGTCCGTCCCAATGAGGCCACCTTATCGCGGTGGGACGATCCAAGCTATTTGACCGCCGGCGGAGACAAATTTGCGAGCTAAGTGCCTCACTATTTCATAGTTTCACATTTGCATCTATTACACCATAGCTGTATAGCTCTCCATGTTTTATCTGCATATTCATGTTTCACCTATATCCTTGTGCTGGCAGTGTGCTGCTGTATTCTTCTGTTGCTGTATATTTAGCCTAGTAGCGTGCACCTGTAGGCCAGGTCCATATAATAGTTTGGTATCAACTAAAGTGCTGGCTGACTTATTCTTAGTCTAGATAGATAGATAGATATGAGATAGATAGATAGATATGAGATAGATAGATATGAGATAGATAGATATAAGATAGATAGATATGAGATAGATAGATAGATAGATAGATAGATATGAGATAGATAGATAGATAGATAGATAGATATTAGATGGATAGATAGATATTACATAGATGATAGATAGATAGATAGATAGATAGGATATGACCAAAGGATAAATTGGCCAGCACTATTGATCCAAACTATTGTAAAAACCTGGCTTGCAGGTGCAGCCTGCTGGGCTAAATATACAGCAACAGGAGAATACAGCAGCACACTGCTAGCACAAAGATATAGATAAAACATGAGTATATAGATAAAACATGAGTATATAGATAGAACATGAAAAGCTATACAGCTGTAGTGCAATAAATGAAGATATGAAACTATGAAATTATGAGGTACTCAGCTTGCAAATTTAGCGCCAAATAGCGTGGACCGTCCCACCACGGTAAGGTGACCTCATTCTGGGACGGACCCTACACTGTGAATATGCCTCTGTGTGAACAGTACAGCAGGCATTGCAAGGTCTGAAACATCCAAGGCACCTTATATACACCTAATAGAAATGGGTGCTAGAAGTGTGCTGCTGTATTCTCCTGTTGCTGTATATTTAGCCCAGCCGCCTGCACCTGCAAGCCAGGTTTTTACAATAGTGCTGGCCATTTTATCCTTTGGTTGTATTACACATACGGGGGAGTGGCTACCTCCATGTTGGCTCCTGCACCCCACCCACCTCTATTAGGTGTATATAAGGTGCCTTGGATGTTTCAGACCTTGCAATGCCTGTTGTACTGTTCAAGCAGAGGCATATACACAGTGTAGGGTCCCTCCCAGAATGAGGTCACCTTACCGTGGTGGGACGGTCCACGCTATTTGGCGCCAAATTTGAAAGCTAAGTACCTCATAATTTCATAGTTTCATATCTTCATTTATTGCATTACAGCATGTTCTATCTATATACTCATGTTTTATCTATATACTCATGTTTCATCTATATCTTTGTGCTAGCAGTGTGCTGCTGTATTCTCCTGTTGCTAGATAGGATATGAGATAGATATGAGATAGATAGAAATGAGATAGATAGATAGATAGATATTGGATAGATAGAAAGATATGAGATAGATAGATAGATATGAGATAGATATGAGATAGATAGAAATGAGATAGATAGATAGATAGATATTGGATAGATAGAAAGATATGAGATAGATAGATAGATAGATAGATAGATAGATATGAGATAGATAGATAGATAGATAGATAGATAGATATGAGATAGATAGATAGATAGATATGAGATAGATAGATAGATATGAGAGATAGATAGATAGATAGATAGATAGATATGAGATAGATAGATATGAGATAGATAGATAGATAGATAGATATGAGATAGATAGATATGAGATAGATATGAGGTAGATAGATAGATAGAAATGAGATAGATAGATAGATATGAGATAGATAGATAGATAGATAGATATTATATAGATAGATAGATATTAGATATATAGATAGAGCAAGCACAGGGTTAATGTTCATCCTAAAAATATGTCCCATTGGAGAACATTCATTATCTATCCGGAATCTGACTGAACTTTATATATATTTACATGAACACTTTATTGCAGAAAGTGAACATAAAGCTCTCCTGATGGTCCCGGCCCTGTATGAGGCTGAGCCAGCGTTCTGTCATCATCTCCATTGCTGGCAGCACAGTCCGCACATTGTTCTCCATATGTGGCCTCAGACGCTGCGATCCTGCGGTTCGTGTCCTTGTATCACATAAGCATCTAATGGGGCTCACGTGTCGTCCCTGCCATGGAAGGTCAAGAACATTACCGGGCCACGCTGACCGGTCACATCAGTCCAAAGGCTGTCCGGGCATGCTGGGAGTTGTAGTTTTGCAACAGCTGGGGGCTCCCTGCTTGGGAAACACTGGTCTATGCAGAGGACAGGAGCTTATTACGGGTCCTGTACGGTAAACAAAATGTCCTAAAAAAGTAACATGGAGCCGCCCTAACCTGGTGTCCATAGGAGCAGGTAACCCTGGTACAGGTAAAGAGTACAGAACATGTAATACCTCCCTGTACTGTAGGGGGCGCTACCAGACACAAGTCAGTGCATGCACTTCAGTAATACAGGTAAAGAGTACAGAACATGTAATACCTCCCTGTACTGTAGGGGGCGCTACCAGACATCAGTCAGTGCATGCACTTCAGTAATACAGGTAAAGAGTACAGAACATGTAATACCTCCCTGTACTGTAGGGGGCGCTACCAGACATCAGTCAGTGCATACACTTCAGTAATACAGGTAAAGAGTACAGAACATGTAATACCTCCCTGTACTGTAGGGGGCGCTACCAGACAGCAGTCAGTGCATACACTTCAGTAATATAGGTAAAGAGTACAGAACATATAATACCTCCCTGTACTGTAGGGGGCGCTACCAGACAGCAGTCAGTGCATACACTTCAGTAATACAGGTAAAGACTACAGAACATGTAATACCTCCCTGTACTGTAGGGGGCGCTACCAGACATCAGTCAGTGCATACACTTCAGTAATACAGGTAAAGAGTACAGAACATGTAATACCTCCCTGTACTGCAGGGGGCGCTACCAGAACCCAGTCAGTGCATACACTTCAGTAATACAGGTAAAGAGTAGTACAGAACATGCAATACCTCCCTGTACTGTAGGGGGTGCTACCAGACACCAGTCAGTGCATACACTTCAGTAATACAGGTAAAGAGTAGTACAGAACATGTAATACCTCCCTGTACTGTAGGGGGCGCTACCAGACACCAGTCAGTGCATACACTTCAGTAATACAGGTAAAGAGTACAGAACATGTAATACCTCCCTGTACTGTAGGGGGCGCTACCAGACACCAGTCAGTGCAAACACTTCAGTAATACAGGTAAAGACTACAGAACATGTAATACCTCCCTGTACTGTAGGGGGCGCTACCAGACACCAGTCAGTGCATACACTTCAGTAATACAGGTAAAGAGTACAGAACATGTAATACCTCCCTGTACTGTAGGGGGCGCTACCAGACACCAGTCAGTGCAAACACTTCAGTAATACAGGTAAAGACTACAGAACATGTAATACCTCCCTGTACTGTAGGGGGCACTACCAGACACCAGTCAGTACGTACATTTCAGTAATACAGGGGTTTTACCAGTAAATTGCCCATTCTGATTGGTCGGTTCTTCCGGCCATTGACATGTTTCAAAGATCTGGACTGTCAGTACATTGTTGAGTCTGGTTTCAACTTACAATGGTCCAGAAAAGACCATTGTATGTTGAAACTATTGTAAGTTGAGGCATCACTGTATACACAGTTGTACTTTCTTAGTATTGGAGGGGAAATACATATACTCCTAGGTATATAGTAATGGCCATAATTAAATCTGCCGATACAGCATCAGACTACAATACCTATACAAAAAAGGACACACAAAAGTAATGCAAAACATGATATAATCTTCATTGATTAAAAACACACTAACATGTAAAAGACAGGAATAGCGTCTTAGGAAATGGGAGGTCTCCTGCGCCACAACACTGGCGCTGGTGTATATCCAAAACCCCCATGTGTGGATTCGTGGGCTGGTTATAGCAGCATAATAAACATCAAGTACCACATACAAATAAAGTGCATATGTCACAAGTACAAAAGTGCAAAATACAGGCTAAGGCTGGGTTCACACTACGTTTTTCAAATACGGTTACCATATACGGTTTTCCGCTAAAAAACGTATGGCAAAAACCGTATACAACCGTATGACTCCAAATACGGTTTTTCCCCGTACGGTTCTATCCGTTTACATCCGTTTTTGCTAACGGTTTTGCTATTTTGTTGGAATTAGTTTTCAAGCAATTTAATAAAGTTACAATTGTTCTATTGAAATTCCAATCTGCGCATGTGTCAACTCCAAAAACGGATTAGAAAAACCATGTGCAACCGTATTCTGAAATTCTGTGTACGGTTCTCATAGACAACAATGTTAAAAGAACCGCGTACGGTTCGCATACGGTTTTCAAACCGGGGGCAAAAACGTGGTCGACAGCGTTTTTGCCTACGGTTGAAAAATCGGCAAAACCGTATCCGAGGCAAAACGGATGCAACCGTACACAACATTTGGAATACGGTTTACAATGCATTCTCTATGCATACGGTTTTGGATACGGTTGTATACGTTTTTTTGCGGAAAACAGTATAAGGTTACCGTATTTGAAAATCGTAGTGTGAACCCAGCCTAATAATATGGCAGCAAGCCACAAAATAGGTTAGGCTGCATTCACACCACGTTTTTGCAATACAGTTCCCGTATCAGGTTTTTGATGAAAAACGGATTCCTCAAAACTGGACTAAATTGTAACAAAACACGTGTGTACAAATGTCAATCCGTATAGAGTTAAAAACCGTATAAGGTTTGAAAAATGACGTCCGGTTGCATCCGTTTTTTAGGAAACAAAGTATACGTTTTTAATGGTTCACTCCATTATGAATAAAGTTTCACTTGTTTGATTGAAATTCCAAGAAAAAAAAAAACTGTGCAAAGTCAAAAACCGTATGGTGAAAACCGGATGGAACCGTACGCACATACAGTTCTGTACGGTTCCCATTGACTCCCATGTCAAAAAAAAAAAAAAACGTATACGGTTTAATACAGTTTTTCACCCGGACCAAAAACCGTGGTAGACTACAGTTTTGGGTATGGGAAAAAAAAACTGACAAAACTGTAAAAGATGCAAAACGGACACAACCTGATGCATCTTTTGGCATACGGTTTTTAATGGAGAGTCAATGCATACGGTTTTCAATACGGTTTTGTACGGTTTTCACATTGAAAGCGTATACGGGAACTGTACTGCAAAAACGTGGTGTGAATGCAGCCTTACCCACATGTGTGAGCAAAGAGCGCAGCCAGGAGACGTCCACCCCTACCACCGTTTCGGACTTCCGTCCTTCTTCCGGGAGTGGTTTGTGGTTCACTGATGGGGAGGTAGGTATTTATTGCCTAGAGTGACCAATCATAAGCTGTGTCTTATAATGCAAATTTACATCAGCTGCATACATGGTTGATCCTGGCGTGGGCCACGCAACGGCCCCGTCATCAAACCGAGTCCGTAGGCGCCGGCACGTGACCCTCTGAGATCACCTGACCATTGCCTCCGGAGTCAGCATCAGGGGAAACGCGCGCCGCTAACTTAGACCACCGCCCGCCTCGTCATCTCGCAGAATCCGGAGGTGCCGTCACGCGACCTGCCAGCGCATAGCAACAGGATCACGTGACCCCCCCACATACGGAACGCACAGACGAGAGGGGCTTAAAGTAATGCTTAGAACCGGTGCCCGGAGCTCGTGACATCATAGCCCCCCCCTCTTATGACGTCACGACCCGCCCTTTCAATGCAAGTCTATGGGAGGGGGCGTGACGGCCGTCACGCCCCCTCCCATAGACTTACATTGAGGGGGCGGGCATAACATCATGAGGGGCGGGGCTATGACGTCACAAGCTCCCAGCATCAGCCCTAAGCATTCAGAACATTTTGTTCCAAATGCTGAGCAGCGGAGTACCCCTTTAATGGTGCCCCCTTTGCAACACCACTTTTCCCTACAAAAGACAGATAGGTAGATCTATACACTGGGGGACATTTATCAATGTTGGTGTGAGGTCAAAAATTGCGTTAGCTTGGTGTAAAAATTGTGCACAAAAAAAAACACAACTTTGGCAGTTGCGCGAAAGTTAACCCCTTCCTGATCTATGACGTACCAGTACATTGTGGGAATATGCTGCTATCAGCAGACATTAATGGCTTATGATAGCCCCCTGGGGGGGGGTTGGGGGTGCTATCACTGTAAAAAAATGAATAACATATTTGGTATCGCCGCGTGCGTAATTGTCCAAAGTATTAAATTATGATGTTTCTGATCCTGCCTGGTGAACAGAGTAAATGTAAAAATTCCAAACACCAAAATTGCTGATTTTTGGCCACATCATGTCCCAAAAAAAAAAAAAATACTAAAATCTGATCAAGAAGTCACATATTTACACAAATGTGGTACTGTTAAAAACTACAGTTAAAGGGGTACTCCGCCCCTAGACATCTTATCTCCTATCCAAAGGATAGGGGATAAGATGTCAGATCGCCGCGGTCCCGCTGCTGGGGAGCCCTGGGATCGCTGCTGCAGCACCCCGCTATCATTACAGCACAGAGCGAGTTCGCTCTGCACGTAATGACAGGCGATACAGGGGACGGAGCAGCGTGACATCATGGCTCCACCCCTCATGACGTCACGACCCGCCCCTTTCAATACAAGTCTATGGGAGGGAGCGAGGCGGTCGCCACGCCCCCTGCCATAGACTTGCATTAAGGGGACGGGCCGTGATGTCATGAGGGGCGGAGCCATGACATCACGCTGCTCTGTCCCCTGTATCGCCTGTCATTACGTGCAGAGCGAACTCGCTCTGTGCTGTGATGATAGTGGGGTGCCGCAGCGGGGATCCCAGGGCTCCCCAGCAGCGGGACCGCGGCGATCTGACATCTTATCCCCTATCCTTTGGATAAGGGATAAGATGTCTAGGGGCGGAGTACCCCTTTAATGGCGCAATAAATACATCAAAATACACGCAAAAAAAAATACATGCAGAAAAATAATAAAGTTATAGAGGTAAGAACACGGCATTGAACAATTTTGTTTTTACCGTTAAAACTAAAATTATCCATGGTCATTTGAATCAAATTATTGCCCCATAAAATTGCGCAATTTTTAATATAAAATATTAAAAATATTTTTTATTTTATTTTGCCTTACATATATATTTTTTCTGGCTCTGTGATACATTATATGACAAAATAATAGTGTGGCAATAAAAAGTACAACTTGTCCCACAAAAAAATAAGCTCTAATACAACTTTGTTAGTGAAAAAAAACTTGAGGAAAAAAAATGTGAACAAAAAAAAAAATTTGCTAATTTGCTGGGTCATGAATGGGTTAACACCAGAAAAACGGTTTACGTTAATTAATAAATGTCCCGCATTGTGGCGCTGCTATAAAGATGATATGGCGGCGCATAGAAGCAGGGAAATCCCTCCTTGCTTCACACCTAGCTTTTCTATGCTTCTAAATGGCGTATCTTTTTTTAAATCTTTTCATTTGTTTATAATAGCTAATCTTTTATAAGCATACATGCCATTCAGGAGCTTGGAAAAGCTAGGTGAGAAATTGTTGCCTAGCTTCCCCATGCTCCTGAATGACATATCTGTTTATAGGTATATGTTTATAATAGCTGATTTATTATAAGTTATAATAGATCAGCTATTATAAACATACATGCCTATTAGCAGATATGCCATTCAGGATCATAGAAAAGCTAGGCGACAATTTTTCACCTTTTCCAAGTTTCTAAATGGCATGTATGCTTATAAAATACCAACTATTATAAATATTTACGCCTATAAGCAGATATGCCATTTAGGAGCTTGGAAATTCTAGGTGAGAAATTGTTGCCTAGCTTTTCCAAGCTCCTGAATGGCATATCTGCTTATAGGCATGTATGTTTATAATAGCTGATCTATTATAACTTAGAATATATCAGCAATTATAGACATATGCCTATAAGCAGACAGGCCATTCAGGAGCATGGAAAGGCTAGATGAAAAATAATCACCTATCTTTTCCATGCTCCTGAATGCCGGCATGTTAATAACAGCTGAGCCCATGCTGACTTACCTCTCTAGGAGCTTTTCCAGCAGTATCTTCTGTCACAGAAGCGCCACTTCTGGACTCCGATATCCCAATCACAATTTAAAATTATGCACGCAGCAGCAGACTTAACTTACTGCACGTCAGGGCCCAGGGGAGGAGTCCGTACGGCCCGTGCAGTACGGAACGACATACAGCAGCGGCAGCGCACAGTCGTGTGTCACATGACCTGTCACCTGGCCTGTAAGTTCTGTAAAGGGCTGGCCTGCAAGATCTCTTCTTGTGGCACCGGCCCTTTCATGATTAGATGTTTGGGGGTACAGGAGAGGCGCTGGCGGTGGCCTATGCAGGGCTGGTGCTGGGCCTATTTTCACCTAGGGGCCTGGAGCTGGAGCTCAGTCCGCCCCTATGTTAATCCGGCCCTGACACTGACCCCAACTGGGAGCATTTTGTTGTATGGGTCAGTTCTTGACAACATGGCATTTAAGGTATACAAACTATATAGAGGCCCAGGTATATGATTGTGGGCACATAAAAGAAAGGAGGGGCAACATACCAAGTGTATACCGCCACAAGCACCATAACATCCTGGTGGAGTTGTGTGGTGCAGCATAATAGATGTCTGTCATAACAAAGAGTGGCTGTCAACATTAGGGGGCACTATAACATAATGGGTGTTGACCGTGATGGATCTTATGACTTCACCATTAAAATTTTAAATGGATACAAAGGTAGACCAGGTAAAACTAGCAAAGTAATGAGGTTGGGGTGGGGGTTATCTGTTTGGAAGAGGCTACATTTAAAGGGGTGTTCTTGCCAAATACATTGCAGGAGGCCCGCCGCTGGGACCCCCCCCCCCCCCCCCCCGATCTCCGTGCAGCACCCACATTCTATGCGGGGCTTCGTCTCCAGTCTGGGAAAGCTCTTTGTTTCCCGGACTGGAAACGTGATGTAATGCCACGCCCCTAGTGACATCATGACCCCCCTCCATTCATGTCTATGGGAGGGGGCGTGACAGTGCTGTGTAGTCGGGTGAGGGTAATGTGTAATTAACCCCTTAAGGACTGAGCCCTTTTTCACCTTAAGGACCATTTTTTGCAATTCTGACCACTGTCACTTTAAACATTAATAACTCTGGAATGCTTTTACTTATCAATCTGATTCCGAGATTGTTTTTTTGTGACATATTCTACTTTAACTTAGTTGTAAAATTTTGTGGTAACTTGCATCCTTTCTTGGTGAAAAATCCCAAAATTTGATGAAAAAATTGAAAATTTTGCATTTTTCTAACTTTGAAGCTCTCTGCTTGTAAGGAAAATGGATATTCAAAATATTTTTTTTTTTAATTCACATATACAATATGTCTACTTTATATTTGCATCATAAAATTGACAAGTTTTTACTTTTGGAAGACACCAGAGGGCTTCAAAGTTCTGCAGCAATTTTCCAAGAGAGACGGCCCCGAACAGCCTGTAATTCCGGGTCACTGGAGACCCGATTGACCCGGAATCTGCCGCAGATCGCTGGACTGAATTGTCCAGCGATCTGCGGCCATCGCCGACATGGGGGGGCATAATGACCCCCCTGGGCGATATGCCCCGATGCCTGCTGAACGATTTCAGCAGGCATCGGGCACCGGCTCCCCTCCGGCTAGCGGCGGGGGGCCGGGATTTGACAGGACGTACTCAAACGTCCTGAGTCCTTAAGGACTCGGAAAAGGGGACGTTTGAGTACGTCCTGCGTCCTTAAGGGGTTAAAGTGTACCTGTTGTCAACAGACACTTTTTATATAATGTAGATAATACCATTATATGTATATTTGTAATATACATTGGTTAAAAAAATGTGTATATTATTTCCTACAGCTATTGCCTGTGTGTCTCTATGATGAGTCCAAATACAGGAAGTGAGGGCGGACAAGCAGGGCTCTGTGCAGTGAGGCTCTATGACACGCCCCTGGCTCACACAGCAGGCTGATTGACAAGCCAGGAGCTTGCACAGATCCCTGCTTCTCCTGCCCTCACTTCCTGTATTTGGACTCCTCATAGAGACACACAGGCAATAGCTGCAGGGACAGAATTTTTTCACCCAAAATTATACACATTTTTTAATCAATGCATATTACTAATATACATATATTGGTATTATCTGCATTATATCAAAAGTTATTGTTGGTGACAGGTACACTTTAACCGTTTCGTGACGCCAGGGCGTGGTTGACCTATACACCACCCGAGGTAGAACAGCTTCTCCTGTGCCTGGTACGGGGCAAATAATCACTCCGGTGCAAGGTTATGGATAACTGGTTTGCTTTACTGAGGTTGGAAAGATGGTACAATCCGTTACAGCTTAGATTAGCGTGAAGGAGTTGCAGGGTTAACTTTGGGAAGCTTATCGGCTTGCTGTGACTTATAGTTGAATGTGCTGTATATGACTGACTTGACTTGTATGCAGCTGTGGTAGCCCTTGGGGGGTGTATGGTAGTGGTGGTAAGGTAACGGTATATGAGGGGTTAATGTTAACCCTAGAGTTCGTGACGTCAGGCTGAGGGCTGGTATGCTGAATCAATGTTCCGGCCTATCGCCGCCCTTCCCAGTAACGATAGGTGCATGAAATGACTGAAGGTTCACAAGGAGATTTAACTTGAACGTGAACAACTTTACTGAAGTGCTTGCAATAACCACGGCACAGTAACAGTCTCATATAAACAGTCCTTAGGTTGCTTAGTGACTGGCAGATGTTGCGGACCTTGAGTTAGTTATACAGTCTCTGAATTTAGGGAGAGATTGGCAGATCTGTCTGGATTTAGGGGAGTTATTAGGTCCGGTGATGCTGCAGAGTGTTTGGGAATTGATAAACTCTCTATCATTAGATTGTTCAGCCGTCGCCGCAAGTCTCAGGCCTAACTCACTGCATTAGTTGCTGCGCAGATCCTTCTCTCATGACAGCCCACGAGGTAAGAGAGGTGCTTACAGCTTGACTGCACAGGAACAAGAGAGCGAGAAGATGGCCGCCGCTCCCTTATATGGGCAGGGGGCGGGGCGAGTCTGATTGGTCTGAACATCTGCCATTCACCATTACATGGTGTAATGGGATTGCTTAAGTCACAGGGCCTCCAAAGGTCCTTAAGCTTAATAACATAGAGTTCACCTAGTCACATGACCCGCAGGAAACAAGTAATTAACCATTGATTTACCTATATTTAACTCTATTTACAATAACCTTATAGGCTTCTATAATATCTGAGCTGTAATAGAGGCGACTAGGGGCAAACTATACTACAGGGCTCCCTACGTCCTAGGGACTCTGGCTATGGGGACCCAACAACATACAGGTACCGGATTAGATACAGGACCGGGACACCACACAGCCCACGCTAGACTTATGTTACTTGGACTTGACTACTTGACTTGAATTGATCCCCGGACTGTAGGCTTACCGCAAGGCTTTGACTTTCATCTGGGTACTGGGGATAACTGGTAGTAGATGTGTGGCTGCTGGACTAGGCCTCAGGCCTCCTTCAGAATCCCCTCACAGACTTCACACTTCACCAAACTAACTAAACTGAAATCTGACCTAACTATATAAGGGAGGAATATAGAGAGATCCCATTGGCCGGATAAGTCATCTGGTTCACCTCTGCAATGCCTGATGAAGCGGAACTTCCACGAAACGCGTTGCATTGTGGGAATAAAGAATCCGTACTTTTATCCTGGTCTCAGCGCTTCCATTACTCTGCTGGTGTTTGGAGGACTTCTGGTTTTATCATTATTCTAGAGGGGGTGGTCTTCTAGAGGGGGTAGTCTTCTAGAGGGGATGGTCTTCTAGGGGAGATGGTCTTCTAGGGGAGATGGTCTTCTAGAGGGGGTGGTCTTCTAGGGGAGATGGACTTCTATCGGGGGCGGTCTTCTAGAGGAGGTGGTCTTCTAGGGGGCGGTCTTCTAGAGGAGGTGGTCTTCTAGGGTAGATGATCTTCTAGGGGAAATGGTCTTCTAGAGGAGGTGGTCTTCTAGGGGGAGGTGTTCTTCTAGAGGAGGTGGTCTTCTAGAGGAGGTGGTCTTCTAGGGGAGGTGTTCTTCTAGAGGAGGTGGTCTTCTAGAGGAGGTGTTCTTCTAGAAGAGGTGGTCTTCTAGAGGAGGTGTTCTTCTAGAGGAGGTGGCCTTCTAGGGGAGGTGTTCTTCTAGAGGAGGTGGTCTTCTAGAGGAGGTGTTCTTCTAGAAGAGGTGGTCTTCTAGAGGAGGTGTTCTTCTAGAGGAGGTGGCCTTCTAGGGGAGGTGTTCTTCTAGATGAGGTGGTCTTCTAGAGGAGATGGTCTTCTAGAGGGGGTGGTCTTCTAGGGGAGGTGTTCTTCTAGAGGAGGTGGTCTTCTAGAGATGGTCTTCTAGAGGGGGTGGTCTTCTAGGGGAGGTGTTCTTCTAGAGAAGGTGATCTTCTAGGGGAGGTATTCTTCTAGAGGAGGTGGTCTTCTAGAGGAGATGGTTTTCTAGGGGAGGTGGTCTTCTGGGGGAGGTGTTCTTCTAGGGGAGATGGTCTTCTAGAGGGGGTGTCTTCTAGGGTAGATGGTCTTCTAGGGGAGGTGTTCTTCTAGAGGAGGTGGTCTTCTAGGGGAGATGGTCTTCTAGAGGGGGTGTCTTCTAGGGTAGGTGTTCTTCTAGAGGGGGTGTCTTCTAGAGGAGGTGGTCTTCTAGGGGAGATGGTCTTCTAGAGGGGGTGGTCTTCTCAGAGAATATGGGCAGTATGCATAATATGTGATGGAACCATAAATTTGTCTCAGAACATCTTGTCCAGACAAGGAGGTGGTCTTCTCTAAGCAGGGGTCTTTTGGAGAGTTTTCACTGTATCTGATTCTCCCCGTGGAATTTTTGGAATGTATGTTGTTTATTTTATAATTTTAGAATCCATTAAATTGTCCGATGTTTCCATAGTAAAACTTCTGATGTGATTATATCTTCTATGGACGGCTTTATGATGACTTATATCAACAGATGAGTCACTTCACCGCCCAGATATGTTTCTTCCTTTTGTTTTGCAACTTTTTTTCATTTTAAATATCTAAAAGCTCTAGAGAATTCGGAAATTAGAACATGAAATTTCTTTATAAGTCATGGCGTCTAGACCTGTTTATCATGTGACCATAGGACGTTGCCTCCTCATGTTCCAGGTCTGTGCCTTACCTGCCGAGGACATGCCAGTCAGGATACCCAGGATAACCCAACGATCATGGCTCATGTCTGCTTCCTGAACCATTAGGCCACGTTCACACACAGTAAAAGAAAACCTGCAGTTTTCTGCAACCTTTTTTTTTTTTGTGCATTCAAGATTGACAAAGCTAAAAAAAAAAAAAAAAAAGCTTATATAATAACATGTCCCACATATAAAATTTACCAAATGTATAAAAATTCCCAAACAAACATTAAAAAGTTTTGGGCCTTCACCTCATATCTAAAAAAAAAATTAAATAAATAAAAAACACACTTTGACTTAAATTAATGCATCGAAACTGCACATAATGTGAACTGGCCCCGACCCACTTATGAATCTAATCAGTTCACCTGGGTGACCTCCAGCTTCAGCAGTCTAATTAGATGACCAGGTGCAGTGATCAGACTCCCCCCCCCCCCCCCCCCCCTCTCTGTGCAAAGCCATAGGATTCATGGGAAATGTAGGCAGCATTAGGAAATCATTTCAGTGATGGAATAAAAAATTACTATGGCTCAAATACCCCATGCCTGCCACATCAGCTAAAACAGGAAAGCACAAGAACCTCCACATGATTCTCTTTTAGTATCCTGTGCTGTACGATATAAGAAAATGAAAACCCAGAGTGCTTCCTTAAGGGGATATCCCAAAACTGTAAATGGTTGTGATGTGAGATTACCATAACATTGCTGCTTTCTTTTTGTGAACTGGCTATTTCCTGTTGGAGTTTCCTCCCTCCAACTACAAGTCCTATAATTCCTTGTTTGTAAGTGAGAGGTCACTTTTCTCACGTTCACACATCAGCCACCCCACTCATTGATACACACCTGTGCAGCCTTCAATGCAATAGACCAGTGTTTTCTATTCAGGGTGCCTCCAACTATTTCAAGACAACAATTCCTTGCAGAATGATCTCTCTCCCACCCAGCGGTTGCTCCACCCACTGAAGCAGGAAAGACCCCTCTGATCACCTGATTAGTGATGTAATTACTCAGGCCGCAACACAACCTGTAAAAACCTGGGACGACAGACATTTTGTATGCTGTTATAAATAAAACATTGGGGCAAAAGTCACAAAAGAATTGCAATACCACCATCAAACACAGGTACAAACATTGTGTTATATACTACACTATCTTCACAGCCTCTGTAGTACAGTCAAATAAAAAAAAAATATGGAATACCCCTTTAAAAGTTGTAAAATTATTCTTTGTTCCCACAATGGTCATATATTTTAGCATCTAATCTGTTAATGAGCCAATATACGACTATGTTTTGAAATGTAATTGTCTCAACTAAAAATAAGAAAAAAAAAGTCTTAAAATATGTCCCAAAGATATGTCCCATATTTAAAATTTTCCAAAAGCATAAAAATCCCTGAACTAACATGCTAAAAAAGAAAAAGAGAAAAGAAATGGTCATTTTTTAGAACCCTAAAATATTGTCGCAAACTAACAAATAGGATCCGGGAAAGAGGCGTGCGCAGTAAAAAAAATAAAAAATAAATAATACATATATATATATATATATGTATATATATATATATATATATATATATATATATATAGTTCAACAAGTTCAATGCAGCACTGCTTCACCCTAGATTCCCGGTGCCAGTCGTTGTGGGAACAATTTATATATATATATATATATATATATATATATATATATATATATATAAATAAATGAAAAACAAACAAACAAAAAATTATATATATATATAAAACAAACAAAAAAAAAATATATAAAACAAAAATAAAAAGGATAGAGCGGTGTATGCCAACCAGTGTGCCTCCAGCAGAATGTTAGAATGTTCAGGAAGTTTTCGTTATACGATGATTCCGATAAATTTGGCGCAGTCGTTCTGTGAACTGGCGGCCGGTGACGTCATCGCCCACGGGGCACGTAGTAACTCGATTATCATCCCGAAGCTGAAAACATAAAGAATTCTCTGATTTCAGGAAATCTGTTCGGGTCGGTTCACAATTAGATTATCCGGCTGAGAACACGTGAGATGGATCGGGAGACACTTTTATACTTTTTTGTTTGTTGTTTTTTGTTTATTTTTTTTGGGCCGCTCGTGCATGTAGTGGGCCACACTTGGCATGACTGACGCTGTTCATGCCACCTACCTATCTATACTTGTATTTCTGTTCATTCTCAGCACTGGCGGGGGCCCTCAGCTCTTGGCCTCTATATACAATGGTGACGTTATCCCACCCAAACTCTTTTGCTGAATCAAGATTACAGGCAGGGACGTGCCCTTTAATGGGGTCCTCCGCTACTCAGCGTTTGGAACAAACTGTTCCGAACGCTGGAGCCGGGAGCTCGTGACGTCATAGTCCCGCCTCCTCATGACGTCACACCCCGCCCCCTCAATGCAAGTCTATGGGAGGGGGCGTGAACGCCCCCTCCCATAGACTTGCATTGAGGGGGCGGAGCGTGATGTCATGAAGGGGCCAGCTATGACGTTACGGGCTCCCGGCGCCGGCTCCAGCGTTCGGAACAACTTTTTTTTTTAAATCAACTGGTGCCAGAAAGTTAAAGGGGTACTCCGGTGAAAACCTTTTTTCTTTTAAATTAACTGGTGGCAGAAAGTTAAACATATTTGTAAATTACTTCTATTAAAAAATCTTAATCCTTCCAGTACTTATTAGCTGCTGAATGCTACAGAAGAAATTCCTTTCTTTTTGGAACACTGATGACATCACGAGCACAGTGCTCTCTGCTGACGTTATTATAATAACAATATTGCTTTATTTTTTGTTGACCTAAGTGGGATTTGAACCCAAGTCCCTAGCTCTGTAAGGCAGCAGTGCTAACCACTGAGCCACCATGCTGCCCTTAGCATATATTTGCTAAAATGAACAGAGATGTCAGCAGAGAGCACTGTGCTCGTAGTATACAGATAGAGCTAGAGGGGAGGTACACAACTACTATATATCCTGATCCCATAGAGATAGCAGAAGCAGTATACAGATAGAGCTGGAGGGGAGGTGTATAAATACTATATATCCTGATCCTATAGAGATAGCAGCAGTATACAGATAGAGCTGGAGGGGAGGTATATAACTACTATATATCCTGATCCCATAGAGATAGCAGCAGCAGTATAAAGATATAGCTATAGAGGAGGTGTATAGCTACTATATATCCTGATCTCATGAAGATAGCAGCAGCAGGATACAGAGAGAGCTGGAAGGGAGGTGTTTAATTACTATATAAACTAATCCATAGAGATAGCAGTAGTATACAGATAGAGCTATAGGGGAGGTGTATAACTACTATGTATCCTGATCCCATGGAGATAGCAGAAGCAGTATACAGATAGAGCTGGAAGGGAGGAGTTTAATTACTATATAAACTGATCCCATAGAGATAGCAGCAGTATACAGATAGAGCTGGAGAGGAGGTGTATAACTACTAGATATCCTAATCCCATAGATATAGCATCAGTATACAGATAGAACTGGGAGGGGAGGAGTCTTAGAGGTAGACAGAGGGATCTGATAGGTGATGATGTTTTCCTGTAGTTGCCATAAAGTCACCTGACCCAAGACTACTAACCACTTCCTCTGACACATTAATCACTATAATTCTTTGTGAGTCAGGCTGGTGATCACTTTACCCAGTTACAGTAATAAAACATATGGATGCAGCTGTGCTGGAATAAAACAGATAGCGCTGTGGGGTAATGGTAAGTGTGCATGATCTGGTCTTTACATCACTCTATCAATGATAGATACAGAAACCATAAAAGTATACAACAGATCCTACATTGGGGTCAGTGTGGTCCAATAGGCGCCATAGGTACCCAACATGTTCCTGTCCTGCGTTATGGTTTTTTATTATAAACAGAACCTTTATGATATCACTGTGGAACATCCCAATTTTCATTATACTTTTTCCCTCAATTTTAGGTTCTCTACAAGCTGTGGATGCTTGGAAGGAGTCGACTACAGCTGCTCTCAGCGATGATTCACTTCTCCCGGGCTCTGATGTTCCCTGTCAGGAAGTAAACAATGAAGCAGACCGTAAATTCTGCATTGATCACATTGGCTATAAATAGACAGGTCCCATCTGCCCCGCTGGTTACCATGGGACATAAAGAAGATTTTTGGCCACAAACATATAAGTCACACCTTGCATCGAAATAGGATGGTTTCTTATATGCTTCTTAAGATTTTTTTGCATAGATCATCGGTTTCCATTCTCTTTTCCTCTGGTTCAGCTGTTTTCAGCAATATCTATCAGACGTTCTCCTAGGACAGTGTTTTCCAACCAGGGCGCCTCCAGATGTTGCTAAACTACAACTGCAAGTTGTAGTTTAGCAACAGCTGGTGGCACCCCAATTGGGAAACACTATCCTGTCCACACAAGACTAAATACAATGAAACAAATCCATGTATTGGGGCAAAGCATGAAGCAATGGATCAGCACCTATACCTTGGCGGAGGCGAACCTAACTAAATGTTCCTAATGCTGTTTTCACGCTGCGGGGGTCGGCCATGCCCCCCGTGTAGTCAAGGCCACACACCCTCAATGTAAGTCTATGGGAGGGGGCGTGATGACCGTCATGCTCCCTCGTATAGACTTGCATTGAGAAGGCCTGGCCAACCCCCGCATCGCGAAAACAGCGTTTGGAACATTTAGTTCAGAACGCTGGCCAGTGGAGTACCCCTTTAAGCAGAACTAGGTTTCTGTCCTTGGCAATCCAAAAATCCTCACCTGTTTGGATATTGTGGAAAGACGACATGTATCTGGACATTAAGGCTAGGTTTCCACTTGGGTTTTTTTCTGGCAGTTTTTGGAATACCGCCACTGCAGTTTTTGAGCCAAAGCCAGAAATGTATTCAAAAGGAATAGGACATATAAAGGAAGGACTTACACTTCTCCTCCCTTATGGATCCACTTCTGACTTTGGCTCAAAAACTTCAGTGGCAGTTTTCCAAAAACTACCAGAAAAAAAACAAGTGGAAACCTAGCCTTAAGGATATTCTGGTATTAGATAATTGTATTTAAATAAAACCATCTCCCCAAGACATATAACAGGAATGTTGTGTAGTCCTCTCATTGTAAGTTTGGTGTTGTATTAGCAGCTACCTGGATCTTCCCTCTCTCCTGACAGTAAGTTGTGTAGTCCTCTCATTGTCAGTGTGGTGTTTTCTCAGCAGCTTCCCAGCTCCCACCCCTCTCAATTGACAGGAAGTTGTGTAATCTTCTCATTGTAAGTTTGGTGTTGTATTAGCAACTACCTGGATCTTCCTTCTCTCCTGACAGGAAGTTGTGTAGTCCTCTCATTGTCAGTGTGGTGTTTTCTCAGAAACTTCCCAGCTCCCACCCCTCTCTACTGACAGGAAGTAGTGTAGTCTTCTCATTGTAAGCTTGGTGTTGTATTAACAACTACCTGGATCTTCCCTCTCTCCTGACAGGAAGTTGTGTAGTCCTCTCATTGTCAGTGTGGTGTTTTCTCAGAAGCTTCTCAGCTCCCACCCCTCTCTATTGACAGGAAGTTGTGTGGTGTTGTCTTAGCAGCTCCCTGGCTCTTCCCTCTCTCCTGACAGGAAATTGAGTGGTCCTCTCATTCTCAGGGTGTTGTTGTCTACAGCTCCCTGGAAACTCTCTCTCTCCTGAGGTGAAGCGTCATCCTCTGCTGTTTCAGAAGGCAAAGCTAGATCTTGTTTCTTAGCTCTAGCCCCGCCTTCTGATTGATGTCATCTGACCAGCCACTACAGCTACATCCCCATCTCCCTTATATGTCTTATACACATATATCTTTATTGGGACATTTAGAGAAGAATGAGGTGTGGTTACAGCATTATGCCTTAAGCTGAACAATGCCACAGGCAGAGGAGCAGACAGGGAATGAATACAGCAGACTATGCAGACTTGCTGTGTAGAGAGATAGTCTGCTGTGTACTGAAATGTCCTGCAACAACTCTGGGCAGGGAACTTGCTGGAGTGCTGTGGGAAGGGAGAAGGCAGGATGGGAGGGCTGCAAACAAGAGATGAGGGAAAGCAATGCATTCTGGGAATTGTAGTATTGAGCTTCTACCAGGAAATACAGGACTAAGACTCCCCAAACAAATAGAGTTCTGGTAATTTCAGAACTGGGGCAGACAGGTAACCAATGCTATATGCTTTTCTAGTCGGAGTACAGTGTAACTATTGCTAATTCTCATAAAACAAAAAAAATACAAAATATATATTTTTCTATATATATTATATATATTGTCACGTAGGGTAGGGAATAGTAATACCCTGGGCTCCCCCAGAACTTCTTTCTCTGCTTACGTGTGTCTCTACCCTTTATACAGAAAATCCCTCCGCTGGACTAAAATGCAGGGGTGACACAAGTCAAAATAATAAGCAGGACTGTACCAAGGTCGGAAAAACAGGTCAGGATACGAAGTGTTAAAAAGCTATAACAAACATACAGGGGATAGTGATAATATAAAATGGTAGGAATGCAAAGTAGTAACAAACAGAAAGATATCAGAAAGATATAGTGGAAGGTATATAGCACAATGACTAACAGCTTTAGGATCAAAGCAATATACGGCAGGTATGAGAGTAATGACAAAACAGGTTACCAGGGGATATAGCGTCAGGTTTATCAGGAATGAAGGTACATTAAAAGATAACTGAAGCCAGGACTCCTTGCAGATCAGAATACACAGGTTCTGGATCACACAAGACTAAACACAATAAAACAAATTCAGGTATTGGGGCAAAGCAAGAAGCAACGGATCAGGACTTATACCTTGGCGGAGTACAAAACACAAACAGGTCTGAATACAAGTTAGGATTTGGAATACACAGGTTCTGGAACACACATGATTAAGCACAGTAAAACCACACGAGGTATAGAGGCAAAGCAAGAACAATGGATCAGGATCTATGCTGTGGCAGAGTACAAAACACAAACAGGTCTGAATACAAGTTAGCATTCTATACAGATCAGGAAACACAGGTTCTGGAACACACAAGGAAAAAGCACAGTAAAACAACACCAGGTATAGGGGCAAAGCAAGATGATGATTCAGGGCCTATACTGTGGCGGAGTACAAAACATAAATAAGTCTGAATACACGTCAATGTACAGGTTCAGGTTACAGATACAAACTAAACCAGATTAAACTCACCATAGTAGAGACAGATAACAAGACAGGACAAGGCTAAAAACTTCAATGGGTCAGAACTACAAAGCCATGGCCAAAACAAAGTAACAAGTTAGAATAGACACAGACAGAAATGAGATCAAAAACTGAAGTCAAGAGACAAAGCCAGAAGGCTAAGGAGGAATCAAATACTGGCCTGCTGATTGGCCCAGGCCTTATCTTATCCCCTATCCAAACAAACACCTGGTGCAGTAGGGAGATCGCGGAGGTCCCCAGCAGTGGGACTACTGCGATCTCCCTGCTTAATCCGGCGTTCATTTAGAGCATCAGGTGCAGCGCTGCAGGCTCATGAAGTCACTTATCTGGATAGGGGATAAGATGTCTAGGGGCGGAGTACCCCTATAACTTACATCTATTAAAAATAATCTTAGTATTAGTCAGTAGACCTACAAGGTTCTTCTTACGCCTGCATGTAAACCTTATAGATTGTTTTTAGAATCCAAATCACTATTTAAAAATAAATAAAATAATAATAATATAAATACATATATATATATATATATATATATATATATATATTTCAGATAGTGACAGAAAGGAATTAACATGAGGAATATGAGATGTCGACAGCTGTGAAGACGTCCTGGGAGAGGTTCTTGAACATCTGTGTCAGTGCTCATCATTCAGGACCTGTCAATGAGGAGCGTAAAAGGATGTCACCCTCCACCAGAGTCACAATGTCTTCCATTCCCGGAATAAAAGTGTCTAATGCATTAATGGATTGCTTCCCCTCATCCTGCATTCCACATGACATGTGCAGAAGATGTTCAGGAATTCCAAAAACCATCTCACGGTTACTTATCCTGTACTGATCCTGAGTTATATTCTGTATTATACTCCAGAGCTGTACTCACTATTCTGCTGGTGAGGTCACTGTGTACATACATTACATTACTTATCCTGTACTGATCCTGAGTTATATCCTGTATTATTATCCATAGCTGTACTCACTATTCTGCTGGTGCAGTCACTGTGCACATACATTACATTACTTATCCTGTACTGATCCTGAGTTATATCCTGTATTATTATCCATAGCTGTACTCACTATTCTGCTGGTGCAGTCACTGTGCACATACATTACTGTTACGCCGAGCGCTCCGGGTCCCCGCTCCTCCCCGGAGCGCTCGCTACACTCTCGCTACTGCAGCGCTCCGGTCAGATCCACTGACCCGGTGCGCTGCGATACTGCCTCCAGCCGGGATGCGATTCGCGATGCGGGTGGCGCCCGCTCGCGATGCGCACCCCGGCTCCCGTACCTGACTCGCTCTCCGTCGGTCCTGTCCCGGCGCGCGCGGCCCCGCTCCCTAGGGCGCGCGCGCGCCGGGTCTCTGCGATTTAAAGGGCCACTGCGCCGCTGATTGGCGCAGTGGTTCTAATTAGTGTGTTCACCTGTGCACTCCCTATGTATACCTCACTTCCCCTGCACTCCCTCGCCGGATCTTGTTGCCATTGTGCCAGTGAAAGCGTTCCCTTGTGTGTTCCTAGCATGTGTTCCAGACCTCCTGCCGTTGCCCCTGACTACGATCCTTGCTGCCTGCCCCGACCTTCTGCTACGTCCGACCTTGCTTCTGTCTACTCCCTTGTACCGCGCCTATCTTCAGCAGTCAGAGAGGTTGAGCCGTTGCTAGTGGATACGACCTGGTCACTACCGCCGCAGCAAGACCATCCCGCTTTGCGGCGGGCTCTGGTGAACACCAGTAGTGACTTAGAACCGGTCCACTAGCACGGTCCACGCCTATCCCTCTCTGGCACAGAGGATCCACCTCCTGCCAGCCGGCATCGTGACAGTAGATCCGGCCATGGATCCCGCTGAAGTTCCTCTGCCAGTTGTCGCCGACCTCACCACGGTGGTCGCCCAGCAGTCACAACAGATAGCGCAACAAGGCCACCAGCTGTCTCAACTGACCGTGATGCTACAGCAGCTACTACCTCAGCTTCAGCAATCATCTCCTCCGCCAGCTCCTGCACCTCCTCCGCAGCGAGTGGCCGCTTCAGGCCTACGACTATCCTTGCCGGATAAATTTGATGGGGACTCTAAGTTTTGCCGTGGCTTTCTTTCTCAATGTTCCATGCACTTCGAGATGATGTCGGACCAGTTTCCTACTGAAAGGTCTAAGGTGGCTTTCGTAGTCAGCCTTCTGTCTGGAAAAGCTCTGTCATGGGTCACACCGCTCTGGGACCGCAATGACCCCGTCACTGCCTCTGTACACTCCTTCTTCTCGGAAATTCGAAGTGTCTTTGAGGAACCTGCCCGAGCCTCTTCTGCTGAGACTGCCCTGTTGAACCTGGTCCAGGGTAATTCTTCCGTTGGCGAGTACGCCGTACAATTCCGTACTCTTGCTTCAGAACTATCCTGGAATAATGAGGCCCTCTGCGCGACCTTTAAAAAAGGCCTATCCAGCAACATTAAAGATGTTCTGGCCGCACGAGAAATCCCTGCTAACCTACATGAACTCATTCATCTAGCCACTCGCATTGACATGCGTTTTTCCGAAAGGCGTCAGGAGCTCCGCCAGGATATGGACTTTGTTCGCACGAGGCGTTTTTTCTCCCCGGCTCCTCTCTCCTCTGGTCCCCTGCAATCCGTTCCTGTGCCTCCCGCCGTGGAGGCTATGCAAGTTGACCGGTCTCGCCTGACACCTCAAGAGAGGACACGACGCCGCATGGAGAATCTCTGCCTGTACTGTGCCGGTACCGAACACTTCCTGAAGGATTGTCCTATCCGTCCTCCCCGCCTGGAAAGACGTACGCTGACTCCGCACAAAGGTGAGACAGTCCTTGATGTCAACTCTGCTTCTCCACGTCTTACTGTGCCTGTGCGGATATCTGCCTCTACCTTCTCCTTCTCTACTATGGCCTTCTTGGATTCCGGATCTGCAGGAAATTTTATCTTGGCCTCTCTCATCAACAGGTTCAACATCCCGGTGACCAGTCTCGCCAGACCCCTCTACATCAATTGTGTTAACAATGAAAGATTGGACTGTACCATACGTTTCCGCACGGAGCCCATCCTAATGTGCATCGGACCTCATCACGAAAAAATTGAGTTTTTGGTCCTCCCCAATTGCACTTCCGAAATTCTCCTTGGACTACCCTGGCTTCAACACCATTCCCCAACCCTGGATTGGTCCACAGGGGAGATCAAGAGTTGGGGTACCTCTTGTTTCAAGGACTGCCTTAAACCGGTTCCCAGTACTCCCTGCCGTGACCCTGTGGTTCCCCCTGTAACCGGTCTCCCTAAGGCCTATATGGACTTTGCTGATGTATTTTGCAAAAAACAAGCTGAGACTCTACCTCCTCACAGGCCTTATGACTGTCCTATTGACCTCCTCCTGGGCACTACTCCACCCCGGGGCAGAATTTTTCCTCTGTCCGCCCCAGAGACTCTTGCTATGTCTGAGTACATCCAGGAAAATTTAAAAAAGGGCTTTATCCGCAAATCCTCCTCTCCTGCCGGAGCTGGATTTTTCTTTGTGTCCAAAAAAGATGGCTCCCTACGTCCTTGCATTGACTACCGCGGTCTTAATAAAATCACGGTAAAGAACCGCTACCCTCTACCTCTTATCTCTGAACTCTTTGATCGCCTCCAAGGTGCCCACATCTTTACCCAACTGGACTTAAGAGGTGCTTATAATCTCATCCGCATCAGGGAGGGGGATGAATGGAAAACGGCATTTAACACTAGAGATGGACACTTTGAGTATCTGGTCATGCCCTTTGGCCTGTGCAACGCCCCTGCCGTCTTCCAAGACTTTGTTAATGAAATTTTTCGTGATCTCTTATATTCCTGTGTTGTTGTGTATCTGGACGATATTCTGATTTTTTCTGCCAACCTAGAAGAACACCGCCAGCATGTCCGCATGGTTCTTCAGAGACTTCGTGACAATCAACTTTATGCCAAAATGGAGAAATGTCTGTTTGAATGTCAATCTCTTCCTTTCCTAGGATACTTGGTCTCTGGCCGGGGACTACAAATGGATCCAGACAAACTCTCTGCCGTCTTAGATTGGCCACGCCCCTCCGGACTCCGTGCTATCCAACGTTTTTTGGGGTTCGCCAATTATTACAGACAATTTATTCCACATTTTTCCACCATTGTGGCTCCTATCGTGGCTTTAACCAAAAAGAATGCCAATCCTAAGTCATGGCCTCCTCAAGCGGAAGACGCCTTTAAACGGCTCAAGTCTGCCTTTTCTTCTGCTCCCGTGCTCTCCAGACCTGACCCATCTAAACCCTTCCTATTGGAGGTTGATGCCTCCTCAGTAGGAGCTGGAGCGGTTCTTCTACAAAAAAAATTCTTCCGGGCATGCTGTTACTTGTGGTTTTTTTTCTAGGACCTTTTCTCCGGCGGAGAGGAACTACTCCATCGGGGATCGAGAGCTACTGGCCATTAAATTAGCACTTGAGGAATGGAGGCATCTGCTGGAGGGATCAAAATTTCCAGTTATTATTTCCACCGATCACAAGAATCTCTCCTATCTCCAGTCTGCCCAACGGCTGAATCCTCGCCAGGCCAGGTGGTCTCTGTTCTTTGCCCGGTTTAATTTTGAAATTCACTTTCGCCCTGCCGATAAGAACATTAGGGCCGATGCTCTCTCTCGTTCCTCGGATGCCTCGGAAGTAGAGCTCTCTCCGCAACACATCATTCCTCCTGACTGCCTGATCTCCACTTCTCCAGCCTCCATCAGGCAAACTCCTCCAGGGAAGACCTTCGTCTCTCCACGCCAACGCCTCGGAATCCTCAAATGGGGTCACTCCTCCCATCTCGCAGGCCATGCGGGCATCAAGAAATCCGTGCAACTCATCTCTCGTTTCTATTGGTGGCCGACTCTGGAGACGGATGTTGTTGATTTTGTGCGGGCCTGCACTGTCTGTGCCCGGGATAAGACTCCTCGCCAGAAGCCCGCTGGTCTTCTTCATCCTCTGCCTGTCCCCGAACAGCCTTGGTCTCTGATTGGTATGGACTTTATTACAGACTTACCCCCATCCCGTGGCAACACTGTTGTTTGGGTGGTCGTTGATCGATTTTCCAAGATGGCACATTTCATCCCTCTTCCTGGTCTTCCTTCAGCGCCTCAGTTGGCAAAACAATTTTTTGTACACATTTTTCGTCTTCACGGTTTGCCCACGCAGATCGTCTCGGATAGAGGCGTCCAATTCGTGTCAAAATTCTGGAGGGCTCTCTGTAAACAACTCAAGATTAAATTAAACTTTTCTTCTGCTTATCATCCTCAGTCCAATGGGCAAGTAGAAAGAGTTAACCAGGTCCTGGGTGATTATTTACGGCATTTTGTTTCCTCCCGCCAGGATGACTGGGCAGATCTTCTACCATGGGCCGAATTCTCGTATAACTTCAGAGTCTCTGAGTCTTCTTCCAAATCCCCATTTTTCGTGGTGTACGGCCGTCACCCTCTTCCCCCCCTCCCTACTCCCTTGCCCTCTGGTTTGCCCGCTGTGGATGAAATAACTTGTGATCTTTCCACCATATGGAAAGAGACCCAAAATTCTCTCTTACAGGCTTCATCACGCATGAAGAAGTTTGCTGATAAGAAAAGAAGAGCTCCCCCCATTTTTTCTCCCGGAGACAAGGTATGGCTCTCCGCTAAATATGTCCGCTTCCGTGTTCCCAGCTACAAATTGGGACCACGCTATCTTGGTCCTTTCAAAATTTTGTGCCAGATTAATCCTGTCTCTTACAAACTTCTTCTTCCTCCTTCTCTTCGTATTCCTAATGCCTTTCACGTTTCTCTTCTTAAACCACTCATCATCAACCGTTTCTCTCCCAAACTTGTTTCTCCCACTCCTGTTTCCGGCTCCTCGGACATCTTCTCCGTAAAGGAGATACTGGCCTCCAAGAAGGTCAGAGGGAAAACCTTTTTTTGGTCGATTGGGAGGGCTGTGGTCCTGAAGAGAGATCCTGGGAACCTGAGGACAATATCCTAGACAAAAGTCTGGTCCTCAGGTTCTCAGGCTCCAAGAAGAGGGGGAGACCCAAGGGGGGGGTACTGTTACGCCGAGCGCTCCGGGTCCCCGCTCCTCCCCGGAGCGCTCGCTACACTCTCGCTACTGCAGCGCTCCGGTCAGATCCACTGACCCGGTGCGCTGCGATACTGCCTCCAGCCGGGATGCGATTCGCGATGCGGGTGGCGCCCGCTCGCGATGCGCACCCCGGCTCCCGTACCTGACTCGCTCTCCGTCGGTCCTGTCCCGGCGCGCGCGGCCCCGCTCCCTAGGGCGCGCGCTCGCCGGGTCTCTGTGATTTAAAGGGCCACTGCGCCGCTGATTGGCGCAGTGGTTCTAATTAGTGTGTTCCCCTGTGCACTCCCTATTTATACCTCACTTCCCCTGCACTCCCTCGCCGGATCTTGTTGCCATTGTGCCAGTGAAAGCGTTTCCTTGTGTGTTCCTAGCCTGTGTTCCAGACCTCCTGCCGTTGCCCCTGACTACGATCCTTGCTGCCTGCCCCGACCTTCTGCTACGTCCGACCTTGCTTCTGTCTACTCCCTTGTACCGCGCCTATCTTCAGCAGTCAGAGAGGTTGAGCCGTTGCTAGTGGATACGACCTGGTCACTACCGCCGCAGCAAGACCATCCCGCTTTGCGGCGGGCTCTGGTGAACACCAGTAGTGACTTAGAACCGGTCCACTAGCACGGTCCACGCCTATCCCTCTCTGGCACAGAGGATCCACCTCCTGCCAGCCGGCATCGTGTCAATTACATTACTTATCCTGTACTGATCCTGAGTTATATCCTGTAAATCTTTTTTATTAGAAAAATATAAATCATAACAAACACAAAACCAGCACAACTTTGCCATAACTGAAAACAACAACATAAAATAACATAAACCAAACTTTACATTTCAAATAAAAGAACATAAATCCTGCCTAACCAGCCAGCCCAGTTTTCCCTAGAAAATACTAGAGACACACCTTACATAACCAAATATCTAACAACACTCACATACATGCTCAACTTGCATTACCAAAAAAGAAACATAAAAATAGCACTATTTAGCTGTAACTCAAAAACACCCAAACTTGGGAAAGCACACACAACAAGGACTCCCACTACACCCCATTAATTTAATATATATATATGTATATATACACATACTTTTTTTTTTTTTTCCCTCCTAATTGTTAAGAAAGAAAATTAAATCTATAACTCAAAAACACCCAAACTTGGGGAAAAGAAGACCTAGACCAAAGAAAAACAAAATCCACTACGGGATACAAAAATACCCCCAAAAAATTACTACAAAAATAACAACTGGCTCGACTGCCTTAATATAAGATAAACAAAATTATAACATATTATACATATAAACTATATACACTATATACACCTAAATATACAGAAAACACACCTACAAATACAATA
Organism: Hyla sarda; assembly: GCF_029499605.1. Classification (NCBI taxonomy): domain Eukaryota; kingdom Metazoa; phylum Chordata; class Amphibia; order Anura; family Hylidae; genus Hyla; species Hyla sarda. The sequence goes on from NC_079191.1 coordinate 12,256,789, forward strand.
AAACAACCTACACTAAACTGTCCCTTCACCCACACCACCCACCCTCCTGTACATGGGTCAGAGTCCATACAGTTCATAGTCCTCAATGTCCAGTTCATAACTGACCCATGCCAGGTCCACCAAAACAAACCAAACCACCACCACCCACAAATATACCCTCCCAACCTAGAACTCCTCCCAACCAACTTTATCATTATCAGCATTACAATATACATAAGCAAACAATACAACCCACTTTAGGCCCAAGTTCGGTGCCTGTAAGCCCTTCATAACCTTAACATCTGAAAACAAAACAAAAAGCTATGGTGCACATGCATTAGCCCACCACCAGGAAGAAGGATGGCAATCCTGATACATACAAAATGTATATTCTTTCCCTAACTCCACCCTACCTCTCTTCCTACCATTATCCCTAAAAATAAACTGACCCTACTATCACCCTAACCCTGTCTCAACATCACTGTCCCTAACCAAATCAAGGGTACTCTACCCAAAAGGTCTGGTACCTAGGGCACATCAAAAGAAAACCCTCTCCATAGGAGAGAAGCCCTACTGGTACCAAGACTGCCATACTCCAAAGACCTGATCTTCCCGAGGTCACCAGTGATGTTCCTACAGACCTCCACCTCGGAGAGGACTTTCCGCTGTGTAGATACTAAACACCGTGCATTCCACGTGTAGTACCTAACCACTAAACTGACTAAGAATAAAGTGCCCCGATCACGGCCACCCAGGGTCCTGAATGCCCCATAAGCCCACACCGGATAGGTAAGGCCGGCAAGTTGACTCCAGCCGATGGAAGCACCCACCCGGTTGTAGACCCCTACATTAAAGGGACAATGAAGCAGGAAATGGTCCATGCTTTCCAGCATGTCCCCGCACTCTTCTCTGGGACACCCCCGGTCATCAGATCTCCTACACTTCAAATTGTCCCTCACATATAGCTTCCCCTGAACGCAGCGCCAGGCCAAGTCCCAAAACTTCTGGGGGATCCTTTTCATGTTTAAAAGATACAACCCCACCCTCAGATCCCGACCTGGGCAGTCCCTGAGCGCCAGAGGCTTCTGGAAGTGGGTCAACAGAACCCGTTTGTCAAGGAACTGCCTTGACTGGGTCCTGATCTCCCACACTCCCAGACCCCATCGACGTATCGCCTTCAGAGTCTGGGTAGCGTAAGCCGGAAGATATCCATGGGGCGTACGGAGGTCCTTCACTTGCCCTCCTGTCTCCCATTCCTGGAAGAAAGGCCGAAACCACTCCCTGCAGGAGAGTACCCACGGAGGAGCCCTCTCTGACCAGAGGTTCGAGATGTTAGTGTCACGACTCGCTGCGGGTTGTGGATCCGCTGTGTCAGCGAGGGATTGGCGTGGACCGTGCTAGTGGACCGGTTCTAAGAGGCTACTGGTTTTCACCAGAGCCCGCCGCAAAGCGGGATGGTCTTGCTGCGGCAGTAGCAACCAGGTCGTATCCACTAGCAACGGTTCAACCTCGCTGACTGCTGAGAAGGCGTGGGACAGAAGGACTAGGCAGAGGCAAGGTCAGGCGTAGCAGAAGGTCGGGGGCAGGCGGCAAGGTTCGTAGTCAGGATGGATAGCAGAAGTTCAGGTACACAGGCTTTGGACACACTAAACGCTTTCACTGGCACAAGGCAACAAGATCCGGCAAGGGAGTGCAAGGGAGGAGATCAGATATAGCCAGGGAGCAGGTGGGAGCCAATTAAGCTAATTGGGCCAGGCACCAATCATTGGTGCACTGGCCCTTTAAGTCGCAGAGAGCTGGCGCGCGCGCGCCCTAGAGAGCGGAGCCGCGCGCGCCAGCACATGACAGCAGGGGACCGGGACGGGTAAGTGACCTGGGATGCGATTCGCGAGCGGGCGCGTCCCGCTGTGCGAATCGCATCCCCGACGGCCATGACAGTGCAGCGCTCCCGGTCAGCGGGACTGACCGGGGCGCTGCGGGGAGAGAGACGCCGTGAGCGCTCCGGGGAGGAGCGGGGACCCGGAGCGCTAGGCGTAACAGTACCCCCCCCCTTAGGTCTCCCCTTTTCTTTGACCGGTAACTGCCTCCCCTGGGATGAGGACACCGGGAAAGAATGGAGGGTTTCCTCAACGGCAGGCAGTACAGCAGGAGTGGGAATGGGGAGGGAGGGCAGAGGGCGAAGCCTGGCACGGGGCAGTGTGACACCAGGACGGGGGCCATGAGGAGGCACTGAGGTTTGCCTGACGGGACTGGGAGGGGGGGAGAGGCACTTCCTATGGCAGGCAGGGTCCCAGTTCTTGATCTCCCCGGTGGTCCAATCAAGGGTGGGGGAATGAAGCCGGAGCCATGGCAGACCGAGGAGGACCTCAGAGGTACAGTTGGGTAGGACGAAGAGCTCAATCACTTCGCGATGGGGTCCGATACACATCAGGAGGGGTTCTGTGCGGTAACGCACCGTGCAATCCAGTCTGACTCCATTGACCGCGGAAATGTAGAGCGGCTTGACGAGACGGGTCACCGGGATGCGGAATTTATTCACAAAAGATTCCAAAATAAAATTCCCGGAGGCACCAGAGTCCAAGCAGGCCACGGCTGAGAGGGAGGAGTTGGCTGAAGGAGAAATCCGCACGGGCACCGTGAGACGTGAAGAAGCAGACTTAGAACCAAGAGACGCCACACCCACGTGAGCTGGGTGCGTGCGTGCGTTTCCCAGACGTGGAGGACGGATAGGGCAATCCACCAAGAAATGCTCGGTACTGGCACAGTAAAGACAGAGATTTTCTTCCCTACGGCGATTCCTTTCTTCCTGGGTCAGGCGAGACCGATCCACTTGCATGGCCTCCTCGGCGGGAGGCCCAGGCGTAGATTGCAACGGATGCTGTGGGAGAGGTGCCCAGAGATCTAAGTCTTTTTCCTGGCGGAGCTCTTGGTGTCGCTCAGAAAAACGCATGTCAATGCGGGTAGCCAAATGGATGAGTTCTTGCAGGTTGGCAGGAACCTCTCGTGCGGCCAGCACATCCTTGATGCGACTGGATAGGCCTTTTTTAAAGGTCGTGCAGAGAGCCTCGTTATTTCATGATAACTCGGAAGCAAGAGTACGAAATTGGATGGCGTACTCGCCCACTGAAGAATTACCCTGAACCAGGTTCAACAGGGCAGTCTCGGCAGAAGAAGCTCGGGCTGGCTCCTCGAAGACACTCCGGACTTCAGCGAAGAAGGCCTGGACTGTGGCTGTGGCAGGATCATTGCGGTCCCAGAGCGGTGTGGCCCAAGACAAGGCCTTTCCTGAAAGAAGGCTTACTACGAACGCCACCTTAGACCGTTCTGTAGGAAACAAGTCCGACAACATCTCCATATGCAGGGAACACTGAGACAAAAATCCACGGCAGAGTTTAGAGTCCCCATAAAATTTGTCCGGCAGGGACAAGCGAAGGCTAGGAGCGGCCACTCGCTGCGGAGGAGGTGCAGGAGCTGGCGGAGGAGATGGTTGCTGCTGAAGCAGAGGCAGAAGTTGCTGTAACGTGGCGGTCAACTGCGACAGCTGCTGTCCTTGTTGGGCAATCTGCTGCGATTGCTGAGCGACCACCGTGGTAAGGTCAGCGAGACTTGGCAGCGGCACCTCAGCGGGATCCATGGCCGGATCTACTGTCACGACTCGCTGCGGGTTGTGGATCCGCTGTGTCAGCGAGGGATTGGCGTGGACCGTGCTAGTGGACCGGTTCTAAGAGGCTACTGGTTTTCACCAGAGCCCGCCGCAAAGCGGGATGGTCTTGCTGCGGCAGTAGCAACCAGGTCGTATCCACTAGCAACGGCTCAACCTCGCTGACTGCTGAGAAGGCGTGGGACAGAAGGACTAGGCAGAGGCAAAGTCAGACGTAGCAGAAGGTCGGGGGCAGGCGGCAAGGTTCGTAGTCAGGATAGATAGCAGAAGTTCAGGTACACAGGCTTTGGACACACTAAACGCTTTCACTGGCACAAGGCAACAAGATCCGGCAAGGGAGTGCAAGGGAGGAGATCAGATATAGCCAGGGAGCAGGTGGGAGCCAATTAAGCTAATTGGGCCAGGCACCAATCATTGGTGCACTGGCCCTTTAAGTCGCAGAGAGCTGGCGCGCGCGCGCCCTAGAGAGCGGAGCCGCGCGCGCCAGCACATGACAGCAGGGGACCGGGACGGGTAAGTGACCTGGGATGCGATTCGCGAGCGGGCGCGTCCCGCTGTGCGAATCGCATCCCCGACGGCCATGACAGTGCAGCGCTCCCGGTCAGCGGGACTGACCGGGGCGCTGCGGGGAGAGAGACGCCGTGAGCGCTCCGGGGAGGAGCGGGGACCCGGAGCGCTAGGCGTAACAGTTAGCTTTCAAGAAGGTGTTCGTTAAGATCACCACAGGGTTTACCATAGATAAACCCCCTAGTCTCCTCGTGCGGTACGTAACCTCCCTCTTGACTAGGTTCATCCTGTTCCCCCATAACAGTTGGAAAAACAGGCTGTAGATCCTAGTATAGTAAGCCTCTGGCAAGATACATACGCTGTCCAGATAGATAAACAAGGAGAGAAGGTACGATTTGATCAGGTGTACCCTTTCCCTGAGGGTCATAGACCAACCCTTCCACTGGTCCACCTTCTGAGTGGCATCCTGGAGCTTACCATCCCAGTTTTTGGTGGGGTAATCATCCTGGCCGAATGTGATGCCCAGAATTTTTGCTGACTCTTGGGGCCCTGGAAGGGTGTCCGGGAGATCAAACGTGGGATCTCCCCCTCCCAGCCAAAGACTTTCACACTTATCCCGGTTGATCTTAGACCCGGATGCCTCCGAGTAGCGTTCCACCTCCGACATCACCACATCAACCTCCTCTCTCGAGGACACGAAAATGGTGACATCATCAGCGTACGCCACTACTCTCTGGGCAACATTCAGCTCCGCCAGACTCATCCCGACTCCCGCCAACGGCCCACAATCTACCCTCCGGACGAAGGGGTCGATTGCGAACACGTATAAAAGCGGGCTCAAAGGACAACCCTGACGGACTCCGGACCCCACCTCAAAAGAGTGGCCAGACCAACCGTTCACCAGCGGGAAACCCTCTGCCCCTGTATACAATATCTTAAGCCAATTCACAAAAGTACTCGGTAAGCCATATCTCAGGAGGACGGACCAGAGGTACTCGTGGTTCAGCCGATCAAATGCTTTGGCCTGATCCAGGGACAGCAAGTACCCCTTCCAGAGACCCGCACTACTCCGCTCCACTGCCTCCCTGACACTAAGGACCGCACTTAAGGTGCTTCGGCCTGGAACAGAGCAGTGCTGAGCCCCCGAAAGGATCCGGGGTGCAAACTTCACCAGCCGATCAAACAGTATCTTGGCCAGAAGCTTCCTGTCCGTAATTGAGAAGAGCTATGGGCCTCCAATTCTCAATCCGGCTAGGATCTTTACCCTTTGACAGAAGAATCAGGGCTGACCTCCTCATTGACTTTGGTAGAGTGCCCGAGGAGAGACACTCATTGAATACCTCAGTCAAGAGGGGAGCTAAAGACTCCTTAAAGGTCCTGTACCACTCGGATGTTAAGCCATCCGCACCTGGCGACTTCTTGGGGGCGAGCCCCTCGATCGCCAGTCTCACTTCCTCTTCCCTGATTTCTTCTGCCAAAACATCAAGAGAGGGGTCTACCCCTGGCTCAGAAATAGTTTCAGCCAGGAAAGCCGACATCCCGTCTCAATCTAGATCCTTCCTTCCCAAGAGGTGCGAGTAGAAGGATCTGACGACCTCCAGGATCCCTGATCTGGACCGATTCAGAGATCCCGTACTATCAATCAGTCCTGAGACTACTTTACTACTCACTGACATCTTACAGTTCCTATAAGGGTCGGGCGAGCGGTACCTCCCGTAATCCCTCTCAAAAACAAAAGATGCGTGTCTATCGTACTGACACATCATCAGCAAGGACTTCACTCTGGAGATATCCTCCCGGCTACCTCCAGTCGAGACAAGGAGCTCGAGTTTCCTCCTCAGACCCTGATACAGGCGGTACCTATTCAGGGACCTGAGGCTCGAGAGCTGGCGGAAGAACCCCGCAACCCGCTTCTTGAATATCTCCCACCACTCTGACTTACTACTACAAAGGTCCAGTAAAGGTACCTGACTCTGAAGAAAATTCTCAAAGGACTGTCTTATCTCCGCTTCCTCCAGGAGGGAAGAATTCAGCTAACCTTTACCCATCCGGGGCGTCTCTGAAACATTCAAGGAAAACAAAATCATACAGTGATCGGAGAATTCCACCTCAACCACGGACACTGCAGAAGAGATGGCTTCCTCCTTTAAATAAAACCTGTCTATCCTAGACCTGCAGCTACCTCGATGATAGGTGAAACCCACGTGGCCTGAGGGGCTCCGGATGTGGGCTTCCTCTAGGCAAGCTTCCCTAACAATATTATTGAGGGCCATGCTATCGTAAGCCAGCGGACCATTGGAACCTCTCCTATCTTGGGACCTCGTGACATTATTGAAGTCCCCTCCAAAAATCACTTGCCGGCTAGTAAAAAGGAAGGGCTTAATCCTCATAAAGAGATCTTTGCGGCCCCACTTGGTTTGTGGGGCGTAGATGTTAATGAGCCGGAGCTCTTGCCCCTTCATGAGGACATCTAAGATCAGGCACCTCCCCATTTCTAACTCAATAACCCGTCGGCATTCAACCGGAGCGGTAAAAAGGACCGCCATCCCACTATACGGCTCAGCCGCAAGAGACCAGTGGGAGGGCCCGCGCCTCCACTCTCTTTTGGCTTTAACCAGAGAGGCTAGATCTGACAACCTGGTCTCCTGTAAAAGGAAAATGTCAGCTTCAACACGGCCGAGAAAATCAAAGGCTGCGAATCTAGCCGTATCCAACCTTATACTGGCACAGTTAATGGATGCCAGCGTCAATGGGGTGAGTGCCGCCATCATGGGTGATTGAGTTAGACGGCCTCACCTTTATTTTTTCTTCCCCTTCTTCTTCGCCCCCTCATCCCCAGAAGAAGAAGAAATGGCAGGACCGCTTTTACCTCTTTTTTTTACTCACTCTGGTCCATATGGTCCCCGTATTCGTCCGACCCCGGTCTAGTCCTGCCCTCCGAGGAAGGTGCCTCAACAGGACATGGCCCAGTTCCCCCCAGAGGCTCTTTCTCCCTGGGCACCTCGCCCTCACCTTCCCCCTGGGGAGGAGATGTTATCAAGGACGAGGTAACGGTTTGACAGGTCAACCAGAGGGGGGGCAGTCAGGCTTCCGTTTTGGACCCGGCCCGCAGTACGAGGGAGAGAGGGCTTGGACCTCTTCTTTCTCCCTTTCCTTTTGCCCTTGTCTTTCTTTTTGGCCTTCTCTACACTCTCCTCATCCACACTTTCATAGTGGGAGGAATCGGAAGAGTCGGCCATATTGCCTTCCTCTTCGCCCAGTCTCCTGATCTCCTCATCCAGCACGTCCTCCTCCAGGGCTTCAGTAATTTCAGGGCCAGCTTCAGGAGCAGGGGCCGGAAATACCCCCGTCACTTGGGCACTCTCCAGCTCCCTACTCCTCCTCCGATTTTCCTCCCGCCTTAGTTTGGCGGGGCCCTTCCTCCTCACTAGCCCTGGTGCGCCCCCATCCCTGCTCGAACCCTCTCCAGCCGAGGCAACTTCACAGCTCTCCCCAGCCGGAGCGGCCGCCGCACGGGCAAAGGCGCTAGGACAACGGCTAAAAGGGTGCCCGAGGACACCACACAGATGGCAGCGGATCTGCCTACAGGATGCGGCCAGATGACCCACCCCACCACACAAAGCACAGACCTGTACAGTACAGGCTGCGCTAAAATGGGTGGGGCTACCGCACATGCGACAGACCTTGGGCTGCCCCTGGTAGAAGACCTGGATCCTGTCACGTCCAAGGAAGGCAGCTGACGGAATGTGGGCAACCGTACTCCCTGAACGCCTGAGTTTGACGGAAAACGTCCAGGCCCCGGACCAGATCCCGTGCTCATCAAAGTTTTTCTTGGGCATGTCCGTCACATCCCCATACTGACCGATCCAGGTCATGATGTCGTAACAAGAAAGTGACTCGTTACGGGTCAAAACGGTCACCTTCTTGACTGAGTTCTGACGGGAAATTGCCTTTACGGAAAAATCCCGCCAGCCGGGCTCGTTCTTCGCCACCTCGTAGTTTGACCAGAAGAGTTCGAGACCCTCTGGCTGAACGAAACTGACGTCAAACTCGGACGTACCGTAGGGGTGGATCAGGGCAAAGATGTCACTCGCCCTGAATTCCATCTGGAGGAGGAGCTCAACCACTTTAGCGCGAGGTGGGCACGCATCCTCACCCCTCCAAATCAGACAGACCACATTCCTGCGGTTATTGTCCTGCCCGGTTGTCGGGAGGGACCAGACCACCTCCCCATTCTGGTCTCGGAAAGCCCCCAAACCGTGCCTCTCTATCCAGAAAGACAGGTCGACCTCCCTCTACCTGGATCGACCTGTCTCCCCTACGCAGAGCCTCCAGGAGGCGCTGTTGCAAGTAACCCCCGGGGCCGGACGGAGACGGGGACCCCCCTGGACCCCTGGCAGCAACATTAGCATAGCTCCTAGGAGCAGTCATCGCCGGGGGGGGGGGGGGCAGCCGGGCCAGACCCAGACCCAGAACCACCATTCACACCACCACTCACATCATCCTTTTTTCCATCCATACCAGACTTCCCATTCGTACCACTACTCCCACCAACATTCACTCCACTGACACTCCTCTCATCCACAACACTACTACACTCAGCATTCTCACATCCTGCACTCATACCCTGCGTAACTGACTCTGGGCTGGCTGGGAGTTGTAGTATGGCTGGTTTAACCAAAGTTTTTTTCTCTGGCTTGGCTGCTGCTGACGATGGCTCCTCCTCCGGACTGGGCAATGACGCCTCCTGAGTCTGGGGCTGCCCCCCCCCCCCCCCCCGAGCGCACCCCAGCTCCTCCCACGGCGCCATTGCCGGACACTGATCCCGGCACCGGGACACTCCCCCCCCCTCACAGGGGAGTGCCCCGCAGTGCCCGCAGAACACACTGTACTCAGGGGACCGCCCCCCGAGCACACAGACACAACGCTCTCCGGCGCACGGACACTCCCCCCCCCCTCACAGGGGAGTTCCCCCCCCCCCCCCGCCAGTAGTGTCCACAGTACTCGGGGAACCGCCCCCCGAGCACACGGCAGCGTAGCTTGCCTCTGGCACTTGGACACGCCCCCTGCCACCCTGGGGCGGTCCTGCAGTGCCAGAGCTGCCCTGCATGAGCCCATCCTGCCCTTCCCTACCAACAGGATGGGTGGGCTTCACAACTATTGCGCCTTTAGCCTTTCCTGACGCCATACTGTACTCCCCATGCTGGCCCCGCTCCACCACAGGAACGGGGTCTGACAGTTTGGGGGAGGCCGCAGCCTGAACCAGCTTTGCAGCTGGCCCAGACTGCTGGAAAGGGACAAACACATATTGTACCGTCTCCTTTGTCTTTTTTTGGACCTCTGCTGGACCACCACATCCTCACATTCCTCGTCCCCAAAGGTGAAATTCTGGAGGTGGGCTGGGGACTCCTGCATCACAATTGCCCTCAGCAGACCCCCAGCCTCACCCTCCACGTCATCCTCCTCACTCTCGCTTGGTGGTAGTGCCACCTGTCCAGCCTCAATGTAGCTGTCCTGGGTTTCACATGGAGTAGCTACAACTTCCACACTTTCCTCCATCTTCTCCTCTTCCTCCTTTACCTCCTCACCACCATTCTCACTATCTTCGCCACCACTACTCTCCCCATCATCCACCTCCACCTTACCTGGGGATTTCATGGCGGCAAACCGATCGCTGTTGATCAGCTTCTCCTTGAAGAGACCGCTCGCCTCCAGTATCTCCGCTCTCCTCGCCTCCAGCTTCACAATCTCGCCCTTCAGGGATGTTATCCTTCTCTTCAGTTCTGGCTTGCTCTTTCTGGATCCGGTGCTCATCAGACTCTGGGCCGCATGCAGATCCTCTCTGGCCATCCTCAGCTCCTTGCCGCGCTGCTCATACTCCGCAAACCTTGCGGCCATGCGGGAGCAGTATGTGGAACTGGACTCTCCGGGCCCACTCTCCGACCACATCTCCACACATCTCCGTGCCTCTCTTCCACCTGTTGATCTCTGGCTGGCACCCGTAGCCTGGCAAGCAGAGCCTGCATTTCTGCAGACTCTGCCAGATCTTCTCCCGGCCGGAACAATGGCTGTTGAAGTTTTCACTCCACTCCCGCCAGCCTAGAACGGGAAGTGGAGCCATGAGGCTCCATTGCAGGAGGCTCTTCCCAGGAATCTGCCACCTTCCTGGGAAAGCAGGTGGAAAAAATCAGCCTCTTCAGGAGCTCAGCAACAGACACACCTAGTGACCACAACCTCCAGAGCTGTACTCACTATTCTGCTGGTGCAGTCACTGTGTACATACATGAAAGAAGCATCCAATCAGCACAGATCCCGAACTTCAACAGGTAGAGGAGGATGGCTGTGGCGGTGCTGCAAAAGTAAAAACTTTCTGCTTAAAGGGGTACTAAATTTTTTTTTATTAACTGGTGCCAGAAAGTTAAACTGATTTGTAAATTACCTCTACATAAAAATCTTAATCCTTCCAGTACTTATAAGCTGCTGTATGCTCCAGAGGAAGTTGTGTAGTTCTTTCCATTCGGACCACATCTCTCTGCTGACACCTTTGTCCATGTCAGGAACTGTCCAGAGCAGGAGAGGTTTGTTATGGGGATTTGCTTCCACTCTGAACAGTTCCTGACATGGACAAAGGTGTCAGCAGAGAGCACTGGGGTCAGACTGGAAAGAACTACACAACTTCCTCTGTAGTATACAGCAGCTGATAAGTACTGGAAGGATTAAGATTTTTAAATAGAAGTAATTTACAAATCTGTTTAACTTTCTGGCACCAATTGATTTGATTTTTTTTTTCCCACTGGAGTACCCGTTTAAAGAGGTACTGTCATTATGAAAAACTTTTTCTATTCAGTAGTACTACTGATAAGATGACTTTTTGAAATATACATTAAAAAAATGTAAATTTTACTAAAAAGTTAAAAATGAAAATAGCCACCACTAGGGGTCATCTATCTTTATGCAGACAGACTGCTCTGTATTTTGCAGCTTACTGGATACCGGCCGTAAAGTGAGTTGGTATCCAGTATAGGAGATCACAATTGCACCACTACAGCCTTCAGATGTTTCTAAACTACAACTCCCAAGATGGAAGTTGTAGTTTTACAACATCTGAGGGTACAATCTTTGTAAAACTCAGTTTTAGAGCTGTGTATTCTCAAGCTGTGTGCCTCCAGCTCTTGCAAAACTACAGACCAAGGATGTGTGGGCATGCTGGGAGTTGTAGTTTTGCATCAGCTAAAGGCAACACTACTCTAACACAGTGCTTTACAAACACTGCAGCTCCAGCTCTTGCAAAACTACATCTCCCAGCATGCTTGAACAGCCAAAGCTTTCTCTGACTCCTGAATTACAAAGAAGCTGATAAGACATTCAGGAGTCTGTGAAAGCTGAATGACCCACATAGTGACAGTTATGTTGATTAGCATCCAGCTTTACTAGGAACAGATAGAAAATGTATGCTTAAAAACTACTGTACAGTGATTTGCAGACTGCCAGGCTGCTCCCAGACTTAGAGCTGATGAGTCATCACAGTGAGTGAGAGAGATGGACACGCCCCCTCCAGAAGGCAAGAAGAAAAAGCAGTGAGCAACATATAAATGCTATTTGTTAGGGGTATATAGGTCCTAGACACATAAAAATTATATGTACATGATCAGGATTAGGTACTGAGTAACATATCACTTTTTTTTGGCACTGTGACAGGTACGCTTTAAGGGTGATAACCGCCTCCAGCCATTTTTTAATGCATTGCAATTCTAAGGAACCGTCTACATCTACATGTGTGTCTGGCTTGTTCTTTTTACCCTTAAAGGGGTACTCTGCTGCTCAGTGTTTGGAACAAACTGTTCCGAACGCTGGAGCCGGGAGCTTGTGACGTCATAGCCCCGCCCCCTCATGATGTCAAGCCCCGCCACCTCAATGCAAGTCTATGGGAGGGGGCGTGACGGCTGTCACGCCCCCTCCCATAGGCTTGCATTGAGGGGGCGAGACGTGATGTCATGAGTGGGCGGGGCTATGACATCATGAGCTCCCGACACCGCATCCAGCATTCGGAACAGTTTGTTTCAAACGCTGAGCAGCGAAGTACCCCTTTAAGAGCAAGGGCACTGTTACGCCGAGCGCTCCGGGTCCCCGCTCCTCCCCGGAGCGCTCGCTACACTCTCGCTACTGCAGCGCTCCGGTCAGATCCACTGACCCGGTGCGCTGCGATACCGCCTCCAGCCGGGATGCGATTCGCGATGCGGGTGGCGCCCGCTCGCGATGCGCACCCCGGCTCCCGTACCTGACTCGCTCTCCGTCGGTCCTGTCCCGGCGCGCGCGGCCCCGCTCCCTAGGGCGCGCGCGCGCCGGGTCTCTGCGATTTAAAGGGCCACTGCGCCGCTGATTGGCGCAGTGGTTCTAATTAGTGTGTTCACCTGTGCACTCCCTATTTATACCTCACTTCCCCTGCACTCCCTCGCCGGATCTTGTTGCCATTGTGCCAGTGAAAGCGTTTCCTTGTGTGTTCCTAGCCTGTGTTCCAGACCTCCTGCCGTTGCCCCTGACTACGATCCTTGCTGCCTGCCCCGACCTTCTGCTACGTCCGACCTTGCTTCTGTCTACTCCCTTGTACCGCGCCTATCTTCAGCAGTCAGAGAGGTTGAGCCGTTGCTAGTGGATACGACCTGGTCACTACCGCCGCAGCAAGACCATCCCGCTTTGCGGCGGGCTCTGGTGAAAACCAGTAGTGACTTAGAACCGGTCCACTAGCACGGTCCACGCCAATCCCTCTCTGGCACAGAGGATCCACCTCCTGCCAGCCGGCATCGTGACAGTAGATCCGGCCATGGATCCCGCTGAAGTTCCTCTGCCAGTTGTCGCCGACCTCACCACGGTGGTCGCCCAGCAGTCACAACAGATAGCGCAACAAGGCCACCAGCTGTCTCAACTGACCGTGATGCTACAGCAGCTACTACCACAGCTTCAGCAATCATCTCCTCCGCCAGCTCCTGCACCACCTCCGCAGCGAGTGGCCGCTTCAGGCCTACGACTATCCTTGCCGGATAAATTTGATGGGGACTCTAAATTTTGCCGTGGCTTTCTTTCCCAATGTTCCCTGCACTTGGAGATGATGTCGGACCAGTTTCCTACTGAAAGGTCTAAGGTGGCTTTCGTAGTCAGCCTTCTGTCTGGAAAAGCTCTGTCATGGGCCACACCGCTCTGGGACCGCAATGACCCTGTCACTGCCTCTGTACACTCCTTCTTCTCGGAAATTCGAAGTGTCTTTGAGGAACCTGCCCGAGCCTCTTCTGCTGAGACTGCCCTGTTGAACCTGGTCCAGGGTAATTCTTCCGTTGGCGAGTACGCCGTACAAATCCGTACTCTTGCTTCAGAACTATCCTGGAATAATGAGGCCCTCTGCGCGACCTTTAAAAAAGGCCTATCCAGCAACATTAAAGATGTTCTGGCCGCACGAGAAATCCCTGCTAACCTACATGAACTCATTCATCTAGCCACTCGCATTGACATGCGTTTTTCCGAAAGGCGTCAGGAGCTCCGCCAGGATATGGACTTTGTTCGCACGAGGCGTTTTTCTTCCCCGGCTCCTCTCTCCTCTGGTCCCCTGCAATCCGTTCCTGTGCCTCCCGCCGTGGAGGCTATGCAGGTCGACCGGTCTCGCCTGACACCTCAAGAGAGGACACGACGCCGCATGGAGAATCTCTGCCTGTACTGTGCCGGTACCGAACACTTCCTGAAGGATTGTCCTATCCGTCCTCCCCGCCTGGAAAGACGTACGCTGACTCCGCACAAAGGAGAGACAGTCCTTGATGTCAACTCTGCTTCTCCACGTCTTACTGTGCCTGTGCGGATATCTGCCTCTACCTTCTCCTTCTCTACTATGGCCTTCTTGGATTCCGGATCTGCAGGAAATTTTATTTTGGCCTCTCTCGTCAACAGGTTCAACATCCCGGTGACCAGTCTCGCCAGACCCCTCTACATCAATTGTGTTAACAATGAAAGATTGGACTGTACCATACGTTTCCGCACGGAGCCCCTCCTAATGTGCATCGGACCTCATCACGAGAAAATTGAGTTTTTGGTCCTCCCCAATTGCACTTCCGAAATTCTCCTTGGACTACCCTGGCTTCAACACCATTCCCCAACCCTGGATTGGTCCACTGGGGAGATCAAGAGTTGGGGCCCCTCTTGTTTCAAGGACTGCTTTAAACCGGTTCCCAGTACTCCTTGCCGTGACTCTGTGGTTCCCCCTGTAACCGGTCTCCCTAAGGCCTATATGGACTTTGCGGATGTTTTTTGCAAAAAACAAGCTGAGACTCTACCTCCTCACAGGCCTTATGACTGTCCTATTGACCTCCTCCCGGGCACTACTCCACCCCGGGGCAGAATTTATCCTCTCTCTGCCCCAGAGACTCTTGCTATGTCTGAGTACATCCAGGAAAATTTAAAAAAGGGCTTTATCCGCAAATCCTCCTCTCCTGCCGGAGCCGGATTTTTCTTTGTGTCCAAAAAAGATGGCTCCCTACGTCCTTGCATTGACTACCGCGGTCTTAATAAAATCACGGTAAAGAACCGCTACCCCCTACCTCTCATCTCTGAACTCTTTGATCGCCTCCAAGGTGCCCACATCTTTACCAAACTGGACTTAAGAGGTGCTTATAATCTCATCCGCATCAGAGAGGGGGATGAATGGAAAACGGCATTTAACACTAGAGATGGACACTTTGAGTATCTGGTCATGCCCTTTGGCCTGTGCAACGCCCCTGCCGTCTTCCAAGACTTTGTTAATGAAATTTTTCGTGATCTCTTATACTCCTGTGTTGTTGTATATCTGGACGATATCCTGATTTTTTCTGCCAATCTAGAAGAACACCGCCAGCATGTCCGTATGGTTCTTCAGAGACTTCGTGACAATCAACTTTATGCCAAAATGGAGAAATGTCTGTTTGAATGCCAATCTCTTCCTTTCCTAGGATACTTGGTCTCTGGCCAGGGACTACAAATGGATCCAGACAAACTCTCTGCCGTCTTAGATTGGCCACGCCCCTCCGGACTCCGTGCTATCCAACGTTTTTTGGGGTTCGCCAATTATTACAGACAATTTATTCCACATTTTTCCACCATTGTGGCTCCTATCGTGGCTTTAACCAAAAAGAATGCCAATCCTAAGTCATGGCCTCCTCAAGCGGAAGACGCCTTTAAACAGCTCAAGTCTGCCTTTTCTTCGGCTCCCGTGCTCTCCAGACCTGACCCATCTAAACCCTTTCTATTGGAGGTTGATGCCTCCTCAGTAGGAGCTGGAGCGGTCCTTCTACAAAAAAATTCTTCCGGGCATGCTGTTACTTGTGGTTTTTTTTTCTAGGACCTTCTCTCCGGCGGAGAGGAACTACTCCATCGGGGATCGAGAGCTTCTAGCCATTAAATTAGCACTTGAGGAATGGAGGCATCTGCTGGAGGGATCAAGATTTCCAGTTATTATTTACACCGATCACAAGAACCTCTCCTATCTCCAGTCTGCCCAACGGCTGAATCCTCGCCAGGCCAGGTGGTCTCTGTTCTTTGCCCGATTTAATTTTGAAATTCACTTTCGGCCTGCCGATAAGAACATTAGGGCCGATGCTCTCTCTCGTTCCTCGGATGCTTCGGAAGTAGAGCTCTCTCCGCAACACATCATTCCTCCTGACTGCCTGATCTCCACTTCTCCAGCCTCCATCAGGCAAACTCCTCCAGGGAAGACCTTCGTCTCTCCACGCCAACGCCTCGGAATCCTCAAATGGGGTCACTCCTCCCATCTCGCAGGTCATGCGGGCATCAAGAAATCCGTGCAACTCATCTCTCGTTTCTATTGGTGGCCGACTCTGGAGACGGATGTCGTGGATTTTGTGCGAGCCTGCACTGTCTGTGCCCGGGATAAGACTCCTCGCCAGAAGCCCGCTGGTCTTCTTCATCCTCTGCCTGTCCCCGAACAGCCTTGGTCTCTGATTGGTATGGACTTTATTACAGACTTACCCCCATCCCGTGGCAACACTGTTGTTTGGGTGGTCGTTGATCGATTCTCCAAAATGGCACATTTCATCCCTCTTCCTGGTCTTCCTTCAGCGCCTCAGTTGGCAAAACAATTTTTTGTACACATTTTTCGTCTTCACGGGTTGCCCACGCAGATCGTCTCGGATAGAGGCGTCCAATTCGTGTCAAAATTCTGGAGGGCTCTCTGTAAACAACTCAAGATTAAATTAAACTTTTCTTCTGCATATCATCCTCAATCCAATGGGCAAGTAGAAAGAATTAACCAGGTCTTGGGTGATTATTTACGGCATTTTGTTTCCTCCCGCCAGGATGACTGGGCAGATCTTCTACCATGGGCCGAATTCTCGTATAACTTCAGAGTCTCTGAATCTTCCTCCAAATCCCCATTTTTCGTGGTGTACGGCCGTCACCCTCTTCCCCCCCTCCCTACTCCCTTGCCCTCTGATTTGCCCTCTGTGGATGAAATATCTCGTGATCTTTCCACCATATGGAAAGAGACCCAAAATTCTCTCTTACAGGCTTCATCACGCATGAAGAAGTTTGCGGATAAAAAAAGAAGAGCTCCCCCCATTTTTTCTCCTGGAGACAAGGTATGGCTCTCCGCTAAATATGTCCGCTTCCGTGTCCCTAGCTACAAATTGGGACCACGCTATCTTGGTCCTTTCAAAATTTTGTGCCAGATTAATCCTGTCTCTTACAAACTTCTTCTTCCTCCTTCTCTTCGTATTCCTAATGCCTTTCACGTTTCTCTTCTTAAATTACTCATCATCAACCGTTTCTCTCCCAAACTTGTTTCTCCCACTCCTGTTTCCGGCTCCTCGGACATCTTCTCCGTAAAGGAGATACTGGCCTCCAAGAAGGTCAGAGGGAAAACTTTTTTTTTAGTCGATTGGGAGGGTTGTGGACCTGAAGAGAGATCCTGGGAACCTGAGGACAATATCCTAGACAAAAGTCTGCTCCTCAGGTTCTCAGGCTCTAAGAAGAGGGGGAGACCCAAGGGGGGGGGGGTACTGTTACGCCGAGCACTCCGGGTCCCCGCTCCTCCCCGGAGCGCTCGCTACACTCTCGCTACTGCAGCGCTCCGGTCAGATCCACTGACCCGGTGCGCTGCGATACCGCCTCCAGCCGGGATGCGATTCGCGATGCGGGTGGCGCCCGCTCGCGATGCGCACCCCGGCTCCCGTACCTGACTCGCTCTCCGTCGGTCCTGTCCCGGCGCGCGCGGCCCCGCTCCCTAGGGCGCGCGCGCGCCGGGTCTCTGCGATTTAAAGGGCCACTGCGCCGCTGATTGGCGCAGTGGTTCTAATTAGTGTGTTCACCTGTGCACTCCCTATTTATACCTCACTTCCCCTGCACTCCCTCGCCGGATCTTGTTGCCATTGTGCCAGTGAAAGCGTTTCCTTGTGTGTTCCTAGCCTGTGTTCCAGACCTCCTGCCGTTGCCCCTGACTACGATCCTTGCTGCCTGCCCCGACCTTCTGCTACGTCCGACCTTGCTTCTGTCTACTCCCTTGTACCGCGCCTATCTTCAGCAGTCAGAGAGGTTGAGCCGTTGCTAGTGGATACGACCTGGTCACTACCGCCGCAGCAAGACCATCCCGCTTTGCGGCGGGCTCTGGTGAAAACCAGTAGTGACTTAGAACCGGTCCACTAGCACGGTCCACGCCAATCCCTCTCTGGCACAGAGGATCCACCTCCTGCCAGCCGGCATCGTGACAGGCACACTCTATCCAAACGGACACCTTATAGGGAGTAAACACTCTACAGCCCCTCCTCCCCCTTTCACTGTGCCACCCACGGAGTACGGGACATCCCTGTAAAAACCTTTCTGCCAGCATGATATCAACCATACCACAGGTCTCAGCCATCTCAAAGGCATTCCCCCCTGCGGCGCCCCCTCTAGGCTGCTGCATTGACACTTAAGAAATATATTGTATGTGCAGAAGTGACATCAGTGGAATAGAATGTCCATGTTCCCTTATAATACCAGTGATTAGAAGCAGAATGGCCGAGCCGTGGTCTTCACCGTCATCACATCCTTCACAGTCGGAGCCGATATCGGAGACCAGGCGGACTCTCACATGTAACTTAATTTCACCCCATTGATTACGTTTTGTGGTTTTCATTAACGTTCCTTCAGGATTTCGCCTACAGATTAGTGACGGATTATATCACAATCAATCTTCTAACTATTATGTACAGATGTGTCCACCCATAACTTATCCTTCACGTTTCATTAAAGGGGTACTCCAACCCTAGACATCTCATCCCCTCTGTAAAGAATAGGAGATAAGATGTCTGATCACGGGGGTCCCGCTGCTGGGGACCTCCTCGATCAGACATCTTATCCCCTATCCTTTAAATAGGGGATAAGATGTCTAGGGGCGGAGCACCCCTTTAAAGATCCCAATTTCTCATGCTAAAACTTTACCGGGCTAAAACCCCATCCTGATATTTGAACATGAACGTCAAAGTGTTAACGGGGAACTCCGCCCACAGGCATCCTATCTCATAGTGGGGGTCCCGCCGCTGGGACCCCCACCATCTCCATGCCGCACCCGGCATTCTATACAGTATGTTTAGAATGCTGGGTTTCCGCGGACGGAGATGTGACGTCACGTCACGGCCCCTCCATTCATGTCTATGGGAGGGGGTGTGACAGCCATAGACATGAATGGAGGGGGAGCGTGGCGTAACGTCACAAGGGGGCATGACGTCATGGCTCCAGCCGCGGATACCCAGTGTTCTAAACATACTGTTTAGAATTCCGGATGTGGCACAGGTGATGCACAGAGATCACATGAGGGATAAGATGTCGGTGGGCGGAGAACCCCTTTAAGCAGAGCACATACGATCGAGCTGAACAAAAATAAATAAATAAACACAAATAATAAAGATTAAAAAAAAAAAAACCTTCCCCATTTATCATATAGAATTGCTGTTTTTTTTATCACCTCAAGAACTAAAAGTTATTTAAAAAAAAGTTTCCTTACCCCAAAATGACCCCCGTGATCTCCGCTGCAGCACCCTTTGGATAGGTGATAACCCCTTTAAAGTTGTTCTCCGGTGTTTACACATCTTATCCCCTATCCAAAGGATAAGATGCCTGATCGCGGGAGTCCTGCAGCTGGGGACCCCCGCGATCATGCACGCGGCACCCCGTTTGTAATCAGTCCCCGGAGCGTGTTTGCTCCGGGTCTGATTACGGGCGACTACAGGGCCGGTGGCGTGTGACGTCACGCTCCGCCCCTCAATGCATAGCTATCACGCCCCCTCCCGTAGGCTTGCATTGAGAAGCGGAGCGTGACGTCACACGCCGCCAGCCCTGTAGTCGCCCGTAATCGGACCCGGAGCGAACACGCTCCGGGGACTGATTACAAGCGGAGTGTCGAGTGCATGATCACGGGCGTCCCCAGTGGCGGGACTCCAGCGATCAGGCATCTTATCCCCTATCCTTTGGACAGAGGATAAGATGTGTAAGCACCGGAGAACCCCTTTAAACCCTTGCTGACATGTACAGTGGAAATAAGGAGGCACACGTGGAGCAGGCTGAGCAGCCAAGCCTGCTCCATACACAACGGGTAGCAGCTACAGCCATCATGACTGGAGATAACTCAGATCCCAGTGAACAGTGACTAAAGCTATGTGCACACTGCCAATAAACGGAGCTCTGTAGGCTCAACCTTTTGAAAGGATGGGAGTTGAGCGGAGAAGAAAATTCTGCATGGCCGATATATGACTCCTCTGAAATAACAGACACCTGACGGACCCCATTCAAGTCAATGGAATCAGTCAGGACCCGTTGGTGTCCAATGTGTAAAGGGTCCATTAGACTGAATTGTTTGGTGCTGATCGGACCTTAAATGGTGTGGAGCACAACGATGGTGTGTACGTAGCCTAAGAGGTTAGATAGAGGTAGGGAGGCTCCTCCATCATCGGATCAGCCCCCCCTTCTTGACATGATTTAGGATGCTTTTGCTTTGCTATGGCAGCCGGAGGCCTCCAGAAACTCGAGCCATCACATGTTGTTATTGTTGTGGCCTTTTATCGTTTATAAATTGCTTATCCTGTTTTATTGACTGTATATTGAGATTTATATTCACATAAATCATCTTGACTCTCCGGATTTCGGACACATCCCCTTCGTTATGTTTGGTTTTTGCATTTTTCATCCCACGCTGCAGTTTGTCAGCATTTACCAAATACCATCTTGTCCCTGGAGGAGCGTTATTGTGTTATTTATTATTCTCTGGTATGGTTTAGTCTTATTATAGGACCGTACATTATCACTGTGATCTCCCAGAGTTCTCACTTTTCTGTTTTTGATATTTCTAATCTCCTTTGTTTGATGCATTTTGTTTTTTGTGAGATGAAGGGATAAAGAGTCTTTACTTTATCTAGTTTGGGTTCATGTGCTGCTCTTATGTCTTCTAATAGTTGTTATTTATACTGTTTAATGACATAAAAAAGAAACAGAGAAATAATTAGTGGGAAAACTAAATAAAGGTTTTGCCATCATTCTGCACTCAATAATATTAGAAAAAAATGAAAGCAAAAACATTAATCATTAGTATTCATACCCTTTACTTGGGACTTAGTTGAGGCCCCTATGGCAGGGATGAGGTCACAAGGTTTACACCTGGATTTGGGGATTTTCCTCCATTCTTCTCTGTAGATCCTCTCAGCTCGGTCAGGTTGGATGGGACCTGTCGGTGGAAGCCATTATCAGGTCTCTCCAGAGATATCCCATTGGGTTTGGGCTCTGGCTGGGCCCCTCAAGGACATTCACAGAGTTGTCCCTAAGCCGCTCCTGTGTTGTCCTGGCCGTGTGCTTAGGGGCATTCTGTTGTTGAAAGGTGAACGACCACCCAAGTCTGAGGTCCAGAAAACTCTGGATCAGGTTTTCATTAAGAATATCTCAGTACGTTGCTCCATTCAGTCTTCCCTCAACCCTGAACAATCTCCCTGTCCCCAAAGCATGATGCTGCCCCCACCATGATCACTGTAGGGATGGTATTGGGCAGGTAATGGGCAGTGCCTGGTTTCCCCCAGACATGATGCTGTCCCCACCATGATCACTGTAGGGATGGTATTGGGCAGGTGATGGGCAGTTCCTGGTTTCCCCCAGACATGATGCTGCCCCCACCATGATCACTGTAGGGATGGTATTGGGCAGGTGATGGGCAGTGCCTGGTTTCCTCCAGACATGATGCTGCCCCCACCATGACCACTGTAGGGATGGTATTGGGCAGGGGATGGGCAGTGCCTGGTTTCCCCCAGACATGATGCTGCCCCCACCATGATCACTGTAGGGATGGTATTGGGCAGGTGATGGGCAGTGCCTGGTTTCCCCCAGACATGATGCTGCCCCCACCATGATTACTGTAGGGATGGTATTGGGCAGGTGATGGGCAGTACCTGGTTTCCTCCAGACATGATGCTGCCCCCACCATGATCACTGTAGGGATGGTATTGGGCAGGTGATGGGCAGTACCTGGTTTCCTCCAGACATGATGCTGCCCCCACCATGATCACTGTAGGGATGGTATTGGGCAGGTAATGGGCAGTGCCTGGTTTCCCCCAGACATGATGCTGCCCCCACCATGATCACTGTAGGAATGGTATTGGGCAGGTGATGGGCAGTACCTGGTTTCCCCCAGATATGATGCTGCCCCCACCATGATCACTGTAGGGATGGTATTGGGCAGGTAATGGGCAGTGCCTGGTTTCCTCCAGACATGATGCTGCCCCCACCATGACCACTGTAGGGATGGTATTGGGCAGGGGATGGGCAGTGCCTGGTTTCCCCCAGACATGATGCTGCCCCCACCATGAGCACTGTAGGGATGGTATTGGGCAGGTGATGGGCAGTGCCTGGTTTCCCCCAGACATGATGCTGCCCCCACCATGATCACTGTAGGGATGGTATTGGGCAGGTGATGGGCAGTACCTGGTTTCCTCCAGACATGATGCTGCCCCCACCATGATCACTGTAGGGATGGTATTGGGCAGGTGATGGGCTGTGCCTGGTTTCCTCCAGACATGATGCTGCCCCCACCATGATCACTGTAGGGATGGTATTGGGCAGGTGATGGGCAATGCCTGGTATCCTCCAGACATGATGCTGCCCCCACCATGATCACTGTAGGGATGGTATTGGGCAGGTGATGGGCAATGCCTGGTTTCCTCCAGACATGATGCTGCCCCCACCATGATCACTGTTGGGATGGTATTGGACAGGTGATGGGCAGTTCCTGGTTTCCCCCAGACATGATGCTGCCCCCACCATGATCACAGTAGGGATGGTATTGGACAGGTGATGGGCAGTGCCTGGTTTCCTCCAGAAATGATAACTAGATTTGAGACCAAAAACATAAATCTTCGTTTCATCAGACCAGATAATCTTGTTTTTCACAGTCTGAGAATCTTTTAGGGACTTTTTTTGCAAACCCCAGGTATCTTTAATGTGTATTTCACTGAGTTGAGGCTTCTTTCTGGCCACTGGAGGTGATGGTTGACCTTCTAAAAGTTTGGCCCATCTGTACACAGGATCTTTGGAGCTCAGCCAGAATGACCATTAGGTTCTTGGTCACCTCTCTTAGCTCTAGAGTCCTGATTGTTTCTTCTTCTTCCATGTAAGAATTAGGGAGGCCTCTGAGCTCTGGGGAACTTTCAGTACAGCAAAAATGTTTGTCCCCTTCCCCAGATCTGTGGCTCCACACAATCCTGTCTCTGAGCTCTACAGGCAGTTCTCTCCCTCCTCATAGTTTGGTTTTTGCTCTGATATACATTGTCAACTGTGAGACCTTATATACACAGGATTGTGTCTTGTCCAGTCAGATGAATTTGTGGTACCACGGGGTGTTAGGAGAAATACCTTATCATGTTGTGATGCCAGGGCACCGTTATCCTACACACAGTCCGAGGTTGGAGACAGCTTCTCCTGGGCCAGACACGGGGAGAAAATAAACAAACTGATGTCAGGTTACAGATGACTGCCTTTACTGAGCTGGGTGCAGATGGTAATACACAGACAGTTGGTATTGGGTGAGAGGATGCAGCGTAACCCCTTGGGAGCCCTGTTGCCTTGCTGGGACTTGTGGTGCTTTCACCAAACTGATTAATATTGATGGGAAAATGAATCCTGGTAGGTAGGGTTCTGTCAAGGTATTGTAGCCCTCTCCGCCGGGGCATGAACTTCCACCGTATGGGTGTTGCTCAGCTTACACTAGACTTAGACTTGGGTAACTCCTCCCCCACTACACTATATAGGGGAGACTTTAGGGGTTCCCATTGGCAGACAGGGTCACATTGGGTTCACTGCTGTCTCTTAAGGGTACAGTAACACAGGAATAACATATATACTGATAACAATAGAATTAATCGGAAAAATATATTACTAGTAGTGCGAACATAATTGGAATAACAGCAAGTCTCTGTTGGGCCCAACACCTTGTGCTGCCCGAAGCCGTCCGAGGCCACAGGACAGCCATCGGTGCTGGGACGCCCCATATTTACCCCAAGTGACTCCAATGAAGGTGGAGAATTATGTCAGGAGAAATAGGAGGAGTCATGGCTAAATGCCGCCTATCATAGTGAAGGGTCTGAATACTTATGTCCATTATAGGGGAAAATCTGATTTAAAAAAAAAAATGTTATTCTAGTAGAAGGCCTCAACAGTTTAGAGTTGATCAGTCTTGGTGGCTCAGACCATCTTCTACGGTTTATGGGGGGCTTCTAGATAGAAGGAGCAGCCTGAGGAGGAGGATGACTGGAAGAACTCGATGAAGAATCTTGTCTCTGGTCATCGCACTTAATCCGTTATCGTCCATGAACCCATCCGGCCACGCGATGAGGTCCCGGGGTTGCAGTATTTGTTTTGCCTTTTGGTAATGTAATGCACATTTTTGTGTTTTTTAGATGTGACCAGATGTGGATGGGAGACAAGACACATCCATCGATCAGCTGATCACTGACTGATACCTTGTGAGGTCTGCGCGGTGTTAATTGTATCCAGACTTCAGCATTGTTTTCTATTGCATCAGACCTGACAGCAGATACATGTCCCCACTTATAGGGCTGATGAATTGTGTTCTATACAAATGTTCTATACATGCACATCTCTATATAACAGCCTAGGACAGTGTTTCCCAACCAGAGGTGCCTTCAGCTGTTGCAAAACGACAACTCCCAGCATGCACTGCCCATCCCCACATACTCTAGCACATGTATTGTGCAGGGGGGCACTTGCCCGACCCTTCTCTCCTCTGACATTCAGGGTCATCCAGGGCTGGTGCAAGGATTTTGCCACCCCCCTTGACCCCCACGCCATTGGCCCGCCCTTTGACATGCCCCACCTTACTACTGGGGTGACACACTGTAACAACCCTCATTCTCATGCTGCTGGCTGAGGGAGTGGTTCAGATGCTGGTTGTCTAACTTTCTTGCGGCAGGCAGAGTGATGCCCCTCATCAAGAGAGCGCTTCTATAGGCAGAACCGGCCCTGGGGTCAACAGAGAGTGTAGAGGCCATTGTACACATCATACACATGTCGCTCTGCAGGCAGAACAGGCCCTGGGGTCAACAGAGAGTGTAGAGGCCATTGTACACATCATACACATGTCGCTCTGCAGGCAGAACAGGCCCTGTAGTCAACAGAGAGTGTAGAGGCCATTGTACACATCATACACATGTCGCTCTGCAGGCAGAACAGGCCCTGTAGTCAACAGAGAGTGTAGAGGCCATTGTACACATCATACACATGTCGCTCTGCAGGCAGAACAGGCCCTGGGGTCAACAGAGAGTGTAGAGGCCATTGTACACATCATACACATGTCGCTCTGCAGCAAACGCTGTCTTACGAGACGACTCCTTACGGACTTATCTTCATTCTGTCAGCTCATTACCTAGAAAGTAATGGAACTGAGTCATTTTGGAGAAAAAAAAAACCATATGGGCAACAGTGATTTAAAGGAAAGCAGCCATTTTGTTCTGTCTTATAAGAATGTCTCACATATATAATTTCAGAGTCATGTATTAAATGTAAGTCCTATTTCCCCTTAAAGGGGGACCCCCGCGATCTCCCTGCTGCACCCGGCGTTTGTCTAGAACGTCGGGTGCAGCGCCAGAGGCTCGTGATGTCAGGGCGGCGCCCCACTCGTGACATCACGGCCACGACCCCTCAATGCAAGTCTATGGGAGGGGGCGTGACGACCGTCACGCCCCCTCCCATAGACTTGCATTGAGGGGGTGTGGCCGTGAAGTCACGAGCCTCTGACCCGCATCGCCAGTCCTCCAGCATGGAGCGAACTTCGCACCGCGCACCGGATTTCTGGGGTGCCGCAGCCGAGATCTCGGATAGGGGATAAGATGTCTAGGGGTGGAGTACCCCTTTAAGGACATGCGCCGTAAATGTATGGCGCTGCAGCCAGTAACTTCACACAGAGCGCTGCACATTTAGGAGCTGTGCTCTCTATATAGCAGGTGAGTTCTGGCCGCTGCCAGCAGCTGGCGGCTCACCGATAACGGCGCACATCAGCGGTCACGCTGATGCCTGCCATTAATCCTATAAATGCCTTAATCAGTGCCAATCACAGCATGGAAAGCAAATATTCCTGTGTGTTAGGGTGGGCTCATCGGATCCCCGCTGTGCAATCGCGGGGGTCTGATGGGCACAAATGGCTGCGGAAGGTCTCTTACCTTGCTCCAGCATTCAAGATGGCCGATCATCCTGTGCAGCCGATCTTACTGATCAGTAATCTAATGCTTGTTATAAATAGTCCCCTACGGGACCGGAACTGTATATTCATGTTTATTATTGTGTTGTTGTCATTATTGATACTATTGATATTTGATTTATATCAGCTGAATCTGCTGCCCTGTATATAGCATCACATACATTTTTCAGATACTATGGGTCCTGGGAGTAATGTGTTAGGTACCGATCTCTTCCTCCACTTTGCTATTTATATGTTTTTTTTTTTTATTATTTTAATTAATTAATTCAATTTCTCTTTGTGCATTATTACTAATAAAATGTATGCGTTCGGACTGCACCACAACGTGCGAGTTTATACTTGACAGTGTTTTTCTTTTGTTTCGTTTTTTTGATATTTAGATATTGTAACTGTAGTGATAGTGATTGACTAATCGATTGGCCAAGGCCATGTTCACACCTCGGAATTTCCATGTGGAATTCCGCATTGGAATTCTGCACGGAGATTTCCCGCAGCAGAGTCCCATTGAATTCATCTCGATTCTGCTGCGCTGTGTACACTGCGGGATTTCCGCGTCCGCACGTTCATTCTTTCTGCGGACCCCGCTGGGAATTCATAGCCGTCTATGAGACGCCGCATTCCCGTGCGGTCCTAAGGGGGTTTCCGGAGCTCAAATCCACCACATTTTCTGTGGAAACATTAGTAAGTACATTGAGATATTTCGAAAATGTCGGGGACATGCCCCCTTTTCGGCGGCCACGCCCCTTTTCCTGGAAGCCACGCCCCTCTTTCTGTTTTTCTAAGGTAAAATGGAGAGATGGCGGGGAATTTTTGAAAAAATAAATTTGTGTCGCAAGTTCCGGCGCAGACACAATGGTCCAGATTTATCAAACTGTGTGAGAGAAAAAGTGGAGGGATTTTCCCACACCAGCCAATCACAGCTCAGCTCAGCTGAGCTGTGATTGGTCGCTGTGGGAAAATCACTCCACTTTTTCTCTCACACAGTTTGATAAATCTAGGCCAATTTGTGCAAATTCCGCATTTTGGCGCACAACGGGACAAAAGAGGCCGGGTTTACAATAGTAAATCTGGGCTTATATGGTGGGTTTGTGGATGCAGACCTGGAGGTGACTGTGGAAGAGGAGAATTCAATTGAACTTAAAGGGGTACTCCGGTGGAAAACTTTTTTTTTTTTTTTATCAACTGGTGCCAGAAAGTTAAACAGATTTGTAAATTACTGATATTAAAAAAAATCAATCCTTCCAGTACCTATTAGCTGATGATTACTACAGAGGAAATTATTTTCTTTTTTGAACACAGAGCTCTCTGCTGACATCATGACCACAGTTGTCACGATGCCGGCTGGCAGGTAGTGGATCCTCTGTGCCAGAGAGGGATTGGCGTGGACCGTGCTAGTGGATCGGTTCTAAGACACTACTGGTTTTCACCAGAGCCCGCCGCAAAGCGGGATGGACTTGCTGCGGCGGTAGTGACCAGGTCGTATCCACTAGCAACGGCTCAACCTCTCTGACTGCTGAAGATAGGCGCGGTACAAGGGAGTAGGCAGAAGCAAGGTCGGACGTAGCAGAAGGTCGGGGCAGGCAGCAAGGATCGTAGTCAGGGGCAACGGCAGGAGGTCTGGAACACAGGCTAGGAACACACAAGGAAACGCTTTCACTGGCACGATGGCAACAAGATCCGGCAAGGAAGCGCAGGGGAAGCGAGGCGACACAGGGAAGTGCACAGGTGATCAGACTAATTGGAACCACTGCGCCAATCAGCGGCGCAGTGGCCCTTTAAATCGCAAAGACCCGGCGCGCGCGCGCCCTAAGGAGCGGGGCCGCGCGCGCCGGGACAGGACCGACGGAGAGCGAGTCAGGTACGGGAGCCGGGGTGCGCATCGCGAGCGGTTGCTACCCGCATCGCGAATCGCATCCCGGCTGGAGGCAGTATCGCAGCGCCCCGGGTCAGTGGATCTGACCGGAGCGCTGCAGTGAGGAGAGTGTAGCGAGCGCTCCGGGGAGGAGCGGGGACCCGGAGCGCTCGGCGTAACAGTACCCCCCCCCTTGGGTCTCCCCCTCTTCTTAGAGCCTGAGAACCTGAGGAGCAGACTTTTGTCTAGGATATTGTCCTCAGGTTCCCAGGATCTCTCTTCTGGACCACAACCCTCCCAATCCACTAAAAAAAAGGTTTTCCCTCTGACCTTTTTAGATGCTAGAATCTCTTTGACTGAGAAGATGTCCGAGGAGCCGGAAACAGGAGTGGGAGGAACAGATTTGGGAGAGAAACGGTTGATGATGAGTGGTTTAAGAAGAGAAACGTGAAAGGCATTAGGAATACGAAGAGAAGGAGGAAGAAGAAGTTTGTAAGAGACAGGATTAATCTGACACAAAATTTTGAAAGGACCAAGATAGCGTGGTCCCAACTTGTAGCTAGGGACACGGAAGCGGACATATTTAGCGGAGAGCCATACCTTGTCTCCAGGGGAAAAAATGGGAGGAGCTCTTCTTTTCTTATCCGCGAACTTCTTCATGCGTGATGAAGCCTGTAAGAGAGAATTTTGGGTCTCTCTCCATATGATGGAAAGGTCACGAGAAATTTCATCCACAGCGGGCAGACCAGAGGGCAAGGGGGTAGGGAGGGGGGGAAGAGGGTGACGGCCGTACACCACGAAAAATGGGGATTTGGAGGAAGATTCAGAGACTCTGAAGTTATACGAGAATTCGGCCCATGGAAGGAGATCTGCCCAGTCATCCTGGCGGGAGGAAACAAAATGTCGTAAATAATCACCCAAGACCTGGTTAATTCTTTCTACTTGTCCATTGGATTGGGGATGATATGCAGAAGAAAAATTTAATTTAATCTTGAGTTGTTTACAGAGAGCCCTCCAGAATTTAGACACGAATTGGACGCCTCTATCCGAGACGATCTGCGTAGGCAACCCGTGAAGACGAAAAATGTGTACAAAAAATTGTTTAGCCAACTGAGGCGCTGAAGGAAGACCAGGAAGAGGGATGAAATGTGCCATTTTGGAGAATCGATCAACGACCACCCAAATAACAGTGTTGCCACGGGAAGGGGGTAAATCAGTAATAAAATCCATACCAATCAGAGACCAAGGCTGTTCGGGGACAGGCAGGGGATGAAGAAAACCAGCGGGCTTCTGGCGAGGAGTCTTATCCCGGGCACAGATAGTGCAGGCTCGCACAAAGTCCACAACATCCGTCTCCAGAGTCGGCCACCAATAGAAGCGGGAGATGAGTTGCACAGATTTCTTGATGCCCACATGACCTGCGAGATGGGAGGAGTGACCCCATTTGAGGATTCCGAGGCGTTGGCGTGGAGAAACAAAGGTCTTTCCTGGAGGAGTTTGCCTGATGGAGGCTGGAGAAGTGGAAATCAGGCAGTCAGGAGGAATGATGTGTTGCGGAGAGAGTTCAACTTCCGAGGCATCCGAGGAACGAGAGAGAGCATCGGCCCTAATGTTCTTATCGGCAGGCCGAAAGTGAATTTCAAAATTAAATCGGGCAAAGAACAGAGACCACCGGGCCTGGCGAGGATTCAGCCGTTGGGCAGACTGGAGGTAGGAGAGGTTCTTGTGATCGGTGTAAATAATAACTGGAAATCTTGATCCCTCCAGCAGATGCCTCCATTCCTCAAGTGCTAATTTGATGGCTAGAAGCTCTCGATCCCCGATGGAGTAGTTCCTCTCCGCCGGAGAGAAGGTCCTAGAAAAAACCCCACAAGTGACAGCATGCCCGGAAGAATTTTTTTGTAGAAGAACAGCTCCAGCTCCCACTGAGGAGGCATCAACCTCCAATAGGAAGGGTTTGGAAGGGTCAGGTCTGGAGAGCACGGGAGCCGAAGAAAAGGCAGACTTGAGTCGTTTAAAGGCGTCTTCCGCTTGAGGAGGCCAAGACTTGGGATCGGCATTTTTTTTGGTTAAAGCCACGATAGGGGCCACAACGGTAGAAAAATGTGGAATAAATTGCCTGTAATAATTGGCGAACCCCAAAAAGCGTTGGATAGCACGGAGTCCGGAGGGGCGTGGCCAATCTAAGACGGCAGAGAGTTTGTCTGGGTCCATTTGTAGTCCCTGGCCAGAGACCAAGTATCCTAGAAAAGGAAGAGATTGGCATTCAAACAGACATTTCTCTATCTTAGCATAAAGTTGATTGTCACGAAGTCTCTGAAGAACCATACGGACATGCTGGCGGTGTTCTTCTAGATTGGCAGAAAAAATCAGGATATCGTCCAGATATACAACAACACAGGAGTATAAAAGATCACGAAAAATTTCATTAACAAAGTCTTGGAAGACGGCAGGGGCGTTGCACAGGCCAAAGGGCATGACCAGATACTCAAAGTGTCCATCTCTGGTGTTAAATGCCGTTTTCCATTCATCCCCCTCTCTGATGCGGATGAGATTATAAGCACCTCTTAAGTCCAGTTTAGTAAAGATGTGGGCACCTTGGAGGCGATCAAAGAGTTCAGAGATGAGGGGTAGGGGGTAGCGGTTCTTAACCGTGATTTTATTAAGACCGCGGTAGTCAATGCAAGGACGTAAGGAGCCATCTTTTTTGGACACAAAGAAAAATCCGGCTCCGGCAGGAGAGGAGGATTTACGGATAAAGCCCTTTTTTAAATTTTCCTGGACGTATTCAGACATGGCAAGAGTCTCTGGGGCGGACAGAGGATAAATTCTGCCCCGGGGTGGAGTAGTGCCCGGGAGGAGGTCGATAGGACAATCATAAGGCCTGTGAGGAGGTAGAGTCTCAGCTTGTTTTTTGCAGAAAACATCCGCAAAGTCCATATAGGCCTTAGGGAGACCGGTTACTGGAGGAACCACAGAGTCACGGCAAGGGTTACTGGGAACCGGTTTTAGACAGTCCTTGGAACAAGAGGGCCCCCAACTCTTGATCTCCCCAGTGGACCAATCCAGGGTTGGGGAATGAAGTTGAAGCCAGGGAAGTCCAAGGAGAATTTCAGAAGTGCAATTGGGGAGGACCAAAAGTTCAATCCTCTCGTGATGAGATCCGATGCACATTAGAAGGGGCTCCGTGCGGAAACGTATGGTACAGTCCAATCTTTCATTGTTTACACAATTGATGTAAAGGGGTCTGGCGAGACTGGTCACTGGGATGTTGAACCTGTTGACGAGAGAGGCCAAAATAAAATTTCCTGCAGATCCAGAGTCCAAGAAGGCCATAGTAGAGAAGGAGAAGGCAGAGGCAGACATCCGCACAGGCACAGTAAGACGTGGAGAAGCAGAGTAGACATCAAGGACTGTCTCACCTTTGTGCGGAGTCAGCGTACGTTTTTCCAGGCGGGGAGGACGGATAGGACAATCCCTCAGGAAGTGTTCGGTACTAGCACAGTACAGGCAGAGATTCTCCATGCGGCGTCGTGTCCTCTCTTGAGGTGTCAGGCGAGACCGGTCGACCTGCATAGCCTCCACGGCGGGAGGCACAGGAACGGATTGCAGGGGACCAGAGGAGAGAGGAGCCGAGGAGAAGAAACGCCTCGTGCGAACAGAGTCCATATCTTGGCGGAGCTCCTGACGCCTTTCGGAAAAACGCATGTCAATGCGAGTGGCTAGGTGAATGAGTTCATGTAGATTAGCAGGGATTTCTCGTGCGGCCAGAACATCTTTAATGTTGCTGGATAGGCCTTTTTTAAAGGTCGCGCAGAGGGCCTCATTATTCCAGGATAATTCTGAAGCAAGAGTACGGAATTGTACGGCATACTCGCCAACGGAAGAATTACCCTGGACCAGGTTCAACAGGGCAGTCTCAGCAGAAGAGGCTCGGGCAGGTTCCTCAAAGACACTTCGGATTTCCGAGAAGAAGGAGTGTACAGAGGCAGTGACGGGGTCATTGCGGTCCCAGAGCGGTGTGGCCCAAGACAGGGCTTTTCCAGACAGAAGGCTGACTACGAAAGCCACCTTAGACCTTTCAGTGGGAAACTGGTCCGACATCATCTCCAGGTGCAGGGAACATTGGGAAAGAAAGCCACGGCAAAACTTAGAGTCCCCATCAAATTTATCCGGCAAGGATAGGCGTAGACCAGAAGCGGCCACTCGCTGCGGAGGAGGTGCAGGAGCTGGCGGAGGAGATGATTGCTGAAGCTGTGGTAGTAACTGCTGTAGCATCACGGTCAGTTGAGACAGCTGTTGGCCTTGTTGCGCTATCTGTTGTGACTGCTGGGCGACCACCGTGGTGAGGTCAGCGACAACTGGCAGAGGAACTTCAGCGGGATCCATGGCCGGATCTACTGTCACGATGCCGGCTGGCAGGTAGTGGATCCTCTGTGCCAGAGAGGGATTGGCGTGGACCGTGCTAGTGGATCGGTTCTAAGACACTACTGGTTTTCACCAGAGCCCGCCGCAAAGCGGGATGGACTTGCTGCGGCGGTAGTGACCAGGTCGTATCCACTAGCAACGGCTCAACCTCTCTGACTGCTGAAGATAGGCGCGGTACAAGGGAGTAGGCAGAAGCAAGGTCGGACGTAGCAGAAGGTCGGGGCAGGCAGCAAGGATCGTAGTCAGGGGCAACGGCAGGAGGTCTGGAACACAGGCTAGGAACACACAAGGAAACGCTTTCACTGGCACGATGGCAACAAGATCCGGCAAGGAAGCGCAGGGGAAGCGAGGCGACACAGGGAAGTGCACAGGTGATCAGACTAATTGGAACCACTGCGCCAATCAGCGGCGCAGTGGCCCTTTAAATCGCAAAGACCCGGCGCGCGCGCGCCCTAAGGAGCGGGGCCGCGCGCGCCGGGACAGGACCGACGGAGAGCGAGTCAGGTACGGGAGCCGGGGTGCGCATCGCGAGCGGGCGCTACCCGCATCGTGAATCGCATCCCGGCTGGAGGCAGTATCGCAGCGCCCCGGGTCAGTGGATCTGACCGGAGCGCTGCAGTGAGGAGAGTGTAGCGAGCGCTCCGGGGAGGAGCGGGGACCCGGAGCGCTCGGCGTAACAACAGTGCTCTCTGCTGACATCTCTGTCCATTTTAAGAACTGTCCAGAGTAGGAGAAAATCCCCATAGCAAACATATGCTGCTCTGGACAGTTCCTAAAATGGACAGAGATGTCAGCAGAGAGCACTGTGCTCGTGATGTCAGCAGAGAGCTCTGTGTTCCAAAAAGAAAAGAGTTTCCTCTGTAGTATTCAGCAGCTAATAATTTACGTCCGTGGCCGGCTCCCGCGATATAACGTGGGGTCACGCGGTGACCCTGCGTCATATCGGGTCGGTCCCGGCATGTAACTGAACCCGGGGCCCGGAGCGAATAGCGCTCGGCAGTGATCGCTATTAACCCTTTAGACGTGGCATTCAAAATTGAACGCAGCATCTTAAACGAAAGTAAAAGCTTCCCGGCTGCTCAGTGGGGCTGATCGGGACCACCGCAGTGAAGCAGTGAAAATGGGGGCTATAACATTGCAAAAAAAAAGTGTAAAAAAAAGTTAATAAATGTGATTTAACCCTTTCCCTAATAAAAGTCAAAATCACCCCCCTTTTCCCATAAAAAATAAAAACATGTAAATGAAGATAAATATAAACATATGTGGTATCGCCGCGTGCGTAAATGTCCGACCTATAAAAAATTCCATTAATTAAACCGCAGATTCAATGGCGTATGCGCAAAAATAATTCCAAAGACCAAAATAGCCTATTTTTGGTCACTTTTTATACCATAAAAAATGAATAAAAAACTATCAAAAAGTCCGATAAAAGCAAAAATGGTACCGATAAAAACTTCAGAACACGGTGCAAAAATTTAGCCCTCATACCGGCCCGTAAGCGGAAAAATAAAAAAGTTATAGGGGTCAGAAAATGACCATTTTTAACATATAAATTTTCCTGCATGTAGTTATGATTTTTTTTCAGAAGTATGACAAAATTAAACCTATATAAGTAGGGGATCATTTTAATCGTATAGACCTACAGAATAAAGATAAGGTGTCATTTTTACCGAAAAATTTATTGTGTAGAAACAGAAGCCCCCCAAAATTTACAAAATGGTGTTTTTTTTTTCTTTCAATTTTGTCTCACAATGATTTTTTATTTCCGTTGATTTTTGGGTTAAATTGACTGACATCATTATAGAGTAGAAATGGTGGCGCAAAAAATAAGTCCTCATATGGATTTTTAGGTGCAAAATTGAAAGAGTTATGATTTTTAAAAGGTGAGGAGGAAAAAAAAACGAAAGTGCAAATACGGGAAAAACCCGTGGTCATTAAGGGGTTAACATAAGACACGGTGGGGGGGGGAGGTGTATGAAAAGCTGTGTAGGGGGGGAGAGCGGTGCAGTTGCCCATAGCAACCAATCAGATCGCTTCTTTCATTTTTAAAAAGGCCTGTGGGAAAATGAAAGAAGCGATCTGATTGGTTGCTATGGGCAACTGCCTCACTCCTCTACATTCCTCTACACAGGTTTTAATTAATCTCCCCCAGTGTTTCTCAAGCAGGGTGCCTCCAGCTGTGGCAAAACTGCAACTCCCAGCATGCCCGGACAGCCAACGGCTGTCCGGGCATGCTGGGAGTTGTAGTTTTGCCACAGCTGGAGGCACCCTACTTGGGAAACACCGTGTTCACCCGATCCCAGCCCCTGGCATTCATTTCATTCCATCTCGATGTTCCATGACCACAATCAGACCCCGCTCGTCGCTGACATCATCCATCACCCCAATCCAAATAAGTCGTCCTTGAGGCCTTGCAGTCGTCTATGTGTCAGAATTCATTATCCCGAAAAACAGGGATTGAGCTAAAAAAAAAAAAAAAAAAACTGCGAGACCGGGCCAGAATTTTATTTCGACATAAAAAACAATGTTTTGCGGTCTATAATGGGCGCCAGGCCCGTAAGGGGGTGTTGTGTTACCCCGATGGAACGTCGGAAATGACTTGTTTTCTTACGTAGAGGCACAACAGGCTCAGTGGTTTCCGTCACTTTAACTAGTACAAAAGCATTATAGAGTGAAACCTCTGTGAGATGACCACCCAAAAATGGCCTCCTGGGGTCGGGTGGGGTGAGGATGGGGGTGGACTTATCAGACTGTATAACAAACGTGGAATTGGAAGGATACGTTTCCACTACGGAATGTCCGAACCGGAGATGTTTCTGGTGATGATTCCGCGCGCGCCACGACCGCTCGGACATTAGGGTGACCCCATTTCCTAACTGCCATTCAGGGACACTTACTTTCACAAGTGCATCTCGTCAAACTTATACAGCTGTGACAGTGGCGGGACCCCTGCGATCAGACATCTTATCCCCTATCCTTTGGACAGGGGATAAGATGTTTAAAGGGGTACTCCGCCCCTAGCATCTTATCCCCTATCCAAAGGATAGGGGATAAGATGTTAGATCGCCGCGGTCCCTGGGGATCGCCGCTGCGGCCCCCCGCTATCATTACTGCGCAGAGCGAGTTCGCTCTGTGCGTAGTGACGGGCGATACAGGGGCCGGAGCAGCGTGACGTCATGGCTCCGCCCCTCATGACATCACGGCCCGTCCCCTTAATGCAAGTCTATGGCAGGGGGCGTGACGACCACCACGCCCCCTTCCATAGACTTGCGTGACGTCACGAGGGGCGGAGCCGTGATGTAACGATGCTCCGGCCCCTGTATTGCCCGTCATTACGTGTAGAGCGATCTCGCTTTGCGCAGCAATGATAGCGGGGTGCTGCATCAGCGATCCCCGGGGTCCCCAGCAGCGGGACCCCGGCGGTCTGACATCTTA